>NC_053025.1:210411342-210711342 GCF_003073215.2 Triticum urartu | reverse complement strand
CTTGAGTCCCTCATACCTACACAAAAACAATAGCTCAACGCAACCAACGCGCTTAGGGGTTGTCAATCCCTTCACTGTCACTTACGAATGTGATATCTGATAGAGATGATAAATAATATTTTTGGTATTTTTGGTATAGATATGCAAAGTAAAAAGTAAAAGCAAAGCAATAATAAAGTGATGGAGATTGATATGATGAGAAAGAGACCCAGGGGCCATAGGTTTCACTAGTGGCTTCTCTCAAGAGCATAAGTATTCTACAGTGGGTGAACAAATTACTGTTGAGCAATTGACAGAATTGAGCATAGTTATGAGAATATCTAGTTACGATCATGTATATAGGCATCACGTCCGTGACAAGTAGACCGAAACGATTCTACATCTACTACTATTACTCCACTCATCGACCACTATCCAGCATGCATCTAGAGTATTAAGTTAAAAACAGAGTAATGCCTTAAGCAAGATGACATGATGTAGAGGGATAGTTTCATGCAATATGATAAAAACCCCATCTTTTTATCCTCGATGGCAACGATACAATATGTGCCTTGCTGCCCCTTCTGTCACTGGGAAAGGACACCGCAAGATCGAACCCAAAGCTAAGCACTTCTCCCATGGCAAGAAAAACCAATCTAGTAGGCCAAACCAAACTGATAATTTGAAGAGGCTTGCAAAGATAACCAATCATACATAAAAGAATTCAGAGAAGATTCAAATAGTATTCATAGATAGACTGGATCATAAACACACAATTCATCGGTCTCAACAAACACACCGCAAAAAGAAGATTACATCGAATAGATCTCCACAAGAGAGGGGGAGAACATTGTATTGACATCCAAAAAGAGAGAAGAAGCCATCTAGCTACTAACTATGGACCCGTAGGTCTGAATTAAACTACTCACACTTCATTGGAGGGGCTTGGATGATGATGTAGAAGTCCTCCATGATCGATGCCCCCTCCGGTAGAGCTCCGGAACAGGCCCCAAGATGGGATCTCGTGGATACAGAAAGTTGCGGCGGTGGAATTAGGTTTTTGGCTCCGTCCCCGATCGTTTGGGGGTACGTGGATATATATATAGGAGGAAGAAGTACGTCGGTGGAGCTTCGAGGGGCCCACGAGGTAGGGGGCGCGCCCTAGGGGGGGCGCCCTCCACCCTCGTGACCGCCTCGTGGCTTTCTTGACGGAGGGTCCAAGTCTCCTGGATCTTATCTGATGAGAAAATCACGTTTCTGAAGGTTCCGTTCCATTTGGACTCCGTTTGATATTCCTTTTCTTCGAAACCCTCAAACAGGCAAAAAACAGCAATTCTGGGCTGGGCCTCCGGTTAATAGGTTAGTCCTAAAAATAATATAAAAGTGGATAATAAAGCCCAATAATGTCTAAAACAGTAGAAGCATGGAGCAATCAAAAATTATAGATACGTTGGAGATGTATCAAGCATCCCCAAGCTTAATTCCTGCTCATCCTCGAGTAGGTAAATGATAAAAACAGAATTTTTGATGTGGAGTGCTACTTGGCATAATTTTAATGTAATTCTTCTTAATTGTGGTATGAATATTCAGATCTGAAAGATTCAAGACAAAAATTCATATTGACATAAAAATGATAATAATTCAAGCATACTAACTAAGCAATTATGTCTTCTCAAAATAACATGGCCAAAGAAAGTTCATCCCTACAAAATCATATAGTTTAGTCATGTTTCATTTTTGTCACACAAGAATGCTCTCATGATGCACAACCCCGATGACAAGCCAAGCAATTGTTTCATACTTTAGTAATCTCAAACCTATACACTTTCATGCAATATATGAGCGGGAGCCATGGACATAGCACTATGGGTGGAATAGAATATAATGAGGGGGTTATGTGGAGAAGAAAAAGAAGAGAATGTCTCACATCGACGAGGCTAATCAATGGGCTATGGAGATGCCCACCGATTGATGTTAATGCAAGGAGTAGGGATTGCCATGCAACGGATGCACTAGAGCTATAAATGTATGAAAGCTCAACAAAAGAAACTAGTGGGTGTGCATCTAACTTGCTTGCTCATGAAGACCTAGGGCACTTGAGGAGGCCCATTGTTGGAATATACAAGCCAAGTTCTATAATGAAAAATTCCCACTAGTATATGGAAGTGATAACATGAGAGACTCTCTACTATGAAATTCATGGTGCTACTTTGAAGCACAAGTGTGGTAAAAGGATAGTAACATTGTCCCTTCTCTCTTTTTCTCCCATTTTTTGGGCCTTCTCTTTTTTGGCCTTTATTTATTTATTCCTCACTTGGGACAATGCTCTAATAATGATGATCATCACACTTCTATTTATTTATAACTCAATGATTACAACTCGATACTAGAACAAAGATGACTCTATATGAATGCCTCCGGCGGTGTATCGGGATATGCAATGAACCAAGAGTGACATGTATGAAAGAATTATGAACGGTGGCTTTGCCACAAATACTATGTCAACTACATGATCATGCTAAGCAATATGACAATGATGAATGTGTCATGATGAATGGAATGATGGAAAGTTGCATGGCAATATATCTTGGAATGGCTATGGAAATGCCATAATAGGTAGGTATGGTGGCTGTTTTGAGGAAGATATAAGGAGGTTTATGTGTGAAAGAGCGTATCATATCATGGGGTTTGGATTCACCAGCGAAGTTTGCACCAACTCTCAATGTGAGAAAGGGCAATGCACGGTACCGAAGAGGATAGCAAGGATGGAAGGGTGAGAGTGCGTATAATCCATGGACTCAACATTAGTCATAAAGAACTCACATACTTATTGCAAATATCTACAAGTTAACAAAAACCTCGGCACTACGCGCATGCTCCTATAGGGATAGATTGGTAGGAAAAGACCATCGCTCGTCCCCGACCGCCACTCATAAGGAAGACAATCAAATAACACCTCATGTTTCAAATTTGTTGCATAACATTTACCATACATGCATGCTACGGGACTTGCAAACTTCAACACAAGTATTTCTCAATTTCACAACTACTCAACTAGCATGACTTTGATATTATTACCTCCATATCTCAAAACAATCATCAAGCATCAAACTTTTCTTAGTATTCAACACACTCATACGAAAGTTTTATTATTAATCTTGCATACCAAGCATATTAGGATTTTAAGAAAATTACCATGCTATTAACACTCTCAAAATAATCTAAGTGAAGCATGAGAGATCAATAGTTTCTATAAAACAAATCCACCACCGTGCTCTAAAAGATATAAGTGAAGCACTAGAGCAAAACTATAAAGCTCAAAAGATATAAGTGAAGCACATAGAGTATTCTATCAAATTCCAAATCATGTATGGATCTCTCAAAAGGTGTGTACAGCAAGGATGATTGTGGTAGACTAAAAGGCAAAGACTCAAATCATAAAAGACGCTCCAAGCAAAACACATATCATGTGGTGAATAAAAATATAGCTCCAAGTAAAGTTACCGATAGAAGTTGACGAAAGAGGGGATGCCTTCCGGGGCATCCCCAAGCTATGGCTTTTTGGTGTCCTTAGATTATCTTGGGGGTGCCATGGGCATCCCCAAGATTAGGCTCTTGCCACTCCTTGTTCCATAATCCATCTAATCTTTATCCAAAACTTGAAAACTTCACAACACAAAACTTAAAGTAGAAAACTCGTGAGCTCCGTTAGCGAAAGAAAACAAAAGACCACTTCAAGGTACTGTAATGAACTCATTCTTTATTTATATTGGTGTTAAACCTACTGTATTCCAACTTCTCTATGGATTATAAACTATTTTACTAGCCATAGATTCATCAAAATAAGCAAACAACACATGAAAAACAGAATCTGTCAAAAACAGAACAGTCTGTAATAATCTGTAGCTAGCGCAAGATCTGAACCCAAAAATTCTAAAATAAATTGCTGGACGTGAGTAATTTATCTATTAATCATCTCCAAAAAGAATTAACTAAATATCAATTTCCAAATAAAAATGACAGCAGTTCTCGTGAGCACTAAAGTTTCTGTTTTTTACAGCAAGTTCAACAAGACTTTCCCCAAGTCTTCCCAATGGTTCTACTTGGAACAAACACTAATTAAACACAAAAAACACAAAAAAATAGAGGCTAGATAATTTCTTTTTATTAAATAACAGCAAGGATAAATATTGGGTTGACTCCCAACAAGCGCTTTTCTTTAAAGCCTTATAGCTAGGCATACTATTTCAATGATGCTCACATGAAAGACAATAACTGAAGCACAAAGAGAGCATCATAAAACACGTGACAAACACATTTAAGTCTAACATACTTCCTATGCATAGGCATCTTATAGGCAAACAAATTATCAAGGCAAGCAAAAACTAGCATATGCAAGGAAGCGGAAAGAAACAATAGCAATCTCAACATAACGAGAGGTAATTTAGTAACATGAAAATTTCTACCACCATATTTTCCTCTCTCATAATAATTATATGTAGGATCATAAGAAAATTCAAAAAAATAGCTATCACATAAAATATTTTCAACACGATCCACACGCATGCAAAGTTGACACTCTTCCAAAATAGTGGTATTAACATTAACTGAAGTCATGACCTTTCCAAACCCACTTTTATCAAAAACTTCATAATATTGAACATTCTCCAAATATGTGGGATCGAAAGTTGACATTCTTCCAAACCCACTTTCAATATTATTGCAAACATTATAATCAATCTCATATTCATCATGGGGTTTAAATAAATTTTCAAGATCAAAAGAAGAATCACCCCAATCATGATCATTGCAACAAGTAGAGGACATAGCAAAACTAGCATCCCCAAGCTTAGGGTTTTGCATATTATTAGAAAAATTGACATTAATAGAATTTATAATAGAATCATTGCAATCATGCTTTCTATTCAAAGATCTATCATGAATTGCTTCATGAGGTAATTCATCACATTTTTCAGATTCACGAATTTCAAGCAAAACTTCATAAAGACAATCTAGTGCACAAAACTCACTAACAAATGGTTTATCATAATTGGACCCCTTAAAAAGATTAGCAAGTGGATGAGGATCCAATGATCTTAGGTTCTCTTTTTAGTAATAAATAAACAACTATTCTAACCATACGAGCAAACAAGAAGCAAGCGGCAAAAAGAGGAAAATAGAGAAAGAGAGGGAGGATAGAGAGACAAAGGGCGAATAAAAGGGCAAGGGTGAAGTGCGGGGAGAGGAAAACGAGAGGCAAATGGCAAATAATGTAATGCGGGAGATAGGGATTGTGATGGGTACTTGGTATGTTGACTTTTGCGCAGACTCCCCGGCAACAGCGCCAGAAATTCTTCTTGCTACATCTCGAGCACTGCGTTGGATTTCCCCAAAGAGGGAGGGATGATGCAGCAAAGTAGCGTAAGTATTTCCCTTAGTTTTTGAGAACCAAGGTATCAATCCAGTAGGAGGCCACGCTCGAGTCCCTCGTACCTACACAAAAACAATAGCTCAACGCAACCAACGTGCTTAGGGGTTGTCAATCCCTTCACGGTCACTTACGAAACTGAGATCTGATAGAGATAATAAATAATATTTTTGTTATTTTTGGTATAGAGATGCAAAGTAAAAAGTAAAATAAAAGTAAAAGCAAAGCAATAATAAAGTGATGGAGATTACGATGAGAAAGAGACCCAGGGGCCATAGGTTTCACTAGTGGCTTCTCTCAAGAGCATAAGTATCCTATGGTGGGTGAACAAATTACTATTGAGCAATTGACAGAATTGAGCATAGTTATGAGAATATCTAGGTATGACCATGTATATAGGCATCACGTCCGTGACAAGTACACCGAAACGATTCTGCATCTACTACTATTACTCCACTCATCGACCGCTATCCAGCATGCATCTAGAGTATTAAGTTAAAAACAGAGTAACGCCTTAAGCAAGATGACATGATGTAGAGGGATAGTTTCATGCAACATGATAAAAAACCATCTTGTTATCCTCTATGCAATGATACAATACGTGCCTTGCTGCCCCTTCTGTCACTGGGAAAGGACACCGCAAGATCGAACCCAAAGCTAAGCACTTCTCCCATGGCAAGAAAAAGCAATCAGTAGGCCAAACCAAACTAATAATTCGAAAAGACTTGCAAAGATAACCAATCATACATAAAAGAATTCAGAGAAGATTCAAATATTATTCATAGATAGACTGGATCATAAACCCACAATTCATCGTTCTCAACAAACACACCGCAAAAATAAGATTACGTCGAATAGATCTCCACAAGAGAGGGGGAGAACATTGTATTCAGATCCAAAAAGAGAGAAGAAGCCATCTAGCTACTAACTATGGACCCGTAGGTCTGAAGTAAACTACTCACACTTCATAGGAGGGGCTTGGATGATGATGTAGAAGCCCTCCGTGATCGATGCCCCCTCCAGCGGAGCTCCGGAACAGGCCGCAAGATGGGATCTCATGGATACAGAAAGTTGCGGCGGTGGAATTAGGGTTTTGGCTCCGTCCCCGATCGTTTGGGGGTACGTGGATATATATAGTAGGTAGAAGTACGTCCGTGGAGCTTCGAGGGGCCCATGAGGCAGGGGGCGCGCCCTAGTGTAGCGACCCAACCTCAAACGGCCAAGCCTCTGTGTATCTGTGCCATCCCTGGATCAGTAAGCTGGCACACACAGTACATCAATGTATATATCAAAGTGCAATCACATGTATAAATAACGTAAAAATGATATATATACCTCATAAATCTCAGCGGAAACAATCGGATGGGTGTGGAGTCCCATCAACGCCAACAACAAGTTGAGTGTAGACTGTAATCCTACAACGTAACTCTTACTCGTCATAGAAAATTCCTGTAATATAAGACGTTGCAAGCCTGTAGGTCAGTACATTGAATGTACTGGCAAGTCACAACATAAGAATAATGAACCTATTCGTACATGCAATTTGGCTGGTGGAAAGCTCTAAGTTTAGTTTTTGCATAAAGCTAGTTTTTTCCTTAGAATAAAAGATATTATTCTACCACTACAATATAGCATAGGATGAGTTGGCAAACCCAACTCAATCCATTCCCAAAGTTTCATTTAAAACCCAACTGTTTAATTAAGCGTGATGAGATCTCCCATCATTTCCACTACTAAATGCCCAAGTTGTCCGTAACCGGGGACACAACTAATCGATTAGGTTTTAACACTCTGCAGAGGATTGCGCACTTTTCCCCACAAGACTTGATCGCCTCCCTTGAAGTTCTCGCACTGCCTGGCGTTTGAGAACAGGATGACCGAGACATAGTCTTCCGAAATTATTCCCCCTTAACGCACGGATAGGCCGGTACACCTACTCATTCTATATCCGCTAGCCCATCCCGGAAGGGGTCACACTAACTACTCAACTAAGCCAGAGCCCATATTGGCTTGTGGCTGCACACGTAAGCTTCTAGACATGAGAATACGATTGATCTCTTTGAGCCTGGGCGGACGGACCACTAGTGGTGCACCACCATGGATTTCCCATGCATGCTCCCACTATACTTCGCCACCATTCAAACCAAACCTCCGCCCAGGTAGTTCATTAAGTTATCTTGGTTCTACTTACTACTTTGTCACTCATCTCTCACAATGAACACTTCCCAATCCACATCTACATTGGCGAGGCAAAATTAAACTTACGCGGTGGTAACAAAGGTATATGGTTCAAATGTATCTCAAAGAACTACTAGGTAAACACATAGCCATCTGGCCTCAATAAATCGTACCATGCAATCCTACTACAAAAGGACTAAGTGCATAATATAAAACATAGGTAATTGGAAGAACGGTCAAATGCGAACTTGCCTGGTAATAGTTGATGAAGATGATATCGCTCTCAGAAATTTACTTAATATAACTATTCGTCACTCTCCGATGAAAATCTATAAAGTCAAACATTGCACTCACATAAGACATCATTTCAGAGAACCAAGAAGAACATGCAAAGCAAAGCAAAGATGTGATGTGTACTAAAGTGCATACATGGCATAATAGTAAAACTATCATGGACAGGTCCTAATGTGTGAAAAATATCGTGAGATAGGTCCAAGTGATAGGGTTTGGCAACGGTGACATGGTGCAAAAAGAATCACATCAATCGGAGCTATGGTTTAGGAGATATGGCCAGTTGGAGTTTGAATTCAAATCTGAATAAAGTTCAAATTTGAATTTGGAAAAAGTTTACAAACATGATGCTACTGGATAGATCTAATCATGACGAAGAATTTGCCGCTGGTTTCATCGAATTTGGAGTTACGATTAAAAATATACGGCTGTCTGAAGTTTAGGGACTAATCTGTAAAACTCAGGGACTAAACAAAAAAATAAATAACTACAAACAGGCCCCTGGCCACGTGGCGGATCCTGGCTGGCTGGTAGTGTTCGCGGCTTAGGTTAAACGGCGAACGGCCACTAAATAAGCAAAACCCTATGCGGTGGCTAACAAAAAAACCATCCGTTTAACCAAAACCATTCGGTTTAACTAAAACGGATTAACCGATATAAAAAAACACTGAACTAAACCGATCTAGAGAGAAAGAAAAAAACGAACAGCGAGCGAGCGGTTCGCTCACCTTGACGACGACGATGACGTACAGGGCGACGGCACTGGCTCGGGCGACAGATGGGGCGGCGCCTGCGGTGCGCTTCGGTGGCAGGGAAGGAGACGAACGAGACGGGCACGACATGGGCAGTCCGGTGGTGGCGACGATGCGCGTCGGGGTGACCCAGACGGGCGGAGCGAAGGGCGGCGTCTCCGTGCTCCAGCAAGGACACAGGTCATCGGGGCGGCGTCTCCGGCAAGATCTAGGCGAGGAAAAGACATCAACAAGATGTGGTACGGCGAGGCCAGTTGATTGACAAAGAATAAGAGGGTTCGGGTGCGCTACCAGCGACGTAAACAACGACGAGAAGCTCCGGCTCCGGCGAGATGCGAAACGAAGGGGCAGCGGCCACGAGTGGTGAGAGTCGTTGCGGAGTGGCAGAATCGAACGAGGGGCGTCGGGGGAATTTATAGGCGCGAGAAGGGGCTACGGAGACTCTGGATGAGCTCTATCCCGAGCGGAGCGGCCGGCAGTTGCGGGCGGCACGCGCATGCTCTATCTGGACGGGAGGAGCGGGAGGTTGGGGATGATGGGGCGGGCCCCAGCTGGCAGCGAGCGCAGCTGGCGAGCGAGAGAGAAAGAGAGAGACGAGTCAAGCGAGTGAGCGGTGGCCTTTGGGCGCTGGGAGCAGTCCGCGGGCCAAAGTGTGTGGCTGGCTGGGCCTGCGCGCGGGTGCGTGTGTCTCTTTTTTTTACAGAACAAAACTATAACAGAGCAAAAATAATAATAATAATAATAATAATAATAATAATAATAATAATAAAATTACATAGGCATATTATATACCAAAATGCTGAGAAAAATACCAAGAATAAGATGAACTATTTTCCAAGTTCAAATAAATTATATAGAAAATCATAAAAGTCAAACAGTGCTACTGTTGCATTTGAAATCAACAAAAATCATTTTTTTTAAATAGCAAAATGATTTCAAATTTGTTTTCTCCTAATTTTCCATTGAAGGGAATCATTTTACCCTTATTTCCATTTATTTATTTTTAGGAGAAAAATATTTTGGATAGAAACTCAAATAACTCCCAAATGGATTTGAATTTGGAATTTCAAACAACTTCAAATGGAAAATGAGTTTCAAATAACTTCAAAGTGACTTCCAATTCATTTCTTTGAAACTTCCAACTCTCTTTCTTCAAATATGAAGAAGTCATTCTATCTTCCCTCATGAACTCATTGAGTTGCTTAAAGTTTCTAAATTTAAAATATTTCAAAATGGAATTCAAATCATTTTCAAACCCCTTTTCATTTCTTTAAATGGAAGAAGTCAAATTATCTTCACTCTAGGGTTTTGTAATGAAATGAATTTGAACTCAGGGATATCAAAATGCAAGATGAGAAGTTTTGGGAAAGTCCTTTTATTCCCTCTCATTCAACTTTCAAAAAGTTTTCAATTTCCAATCATTTCCACATAATCAATCACACAACCATCAAATAAACAATCATAATAATTTATTTAATATAACATTCCAAAATTTAGGATTTTGGGATGTTACAAACTACCACCCTTAAAATGAATCTCGTCCTCGAGATTCGGAGAGGCTAGAAAGAAGGTTAGGTTTGGGGGGGGTCTCGTTGAAAATCCATTCATCAACACATGGTATGGGGTGCTACCACCATTAGAATCATGGTTACGGTTCCGACTAAACTCATGTACTCTGTCCTTTGCATTGACAGTGCCGGTCTTTTTGATATTCTCCGAGATAACTCCGTCAGTTTTGCTCTTTCGGTAAGGGCATGGCCTTTTCCTCAAAATCAGGAGTCCTTGCATCAAAATAGAATCCTTCTGAGACTTGACAGGTCTGGCGCCAATGCTAAACAACTATCGAAAACCTCATGGTGGTCGACAATTTTTGGTTTCTCCTACAGGAAATGGGTCTGGGTTGAATCTCACCATGTAACCTACGATTGGTAACATTGCTTGTAAAGGGTTCCATCGTCCTACCATCCTAAGGTTTTTGGCTTATCGTGTCGACACTCTTCTAGGGTTTTAAGTCTCTCTCATTTTTTTATCAACATATGATAGCTCATGATAGAAGTCTCCGGTATGGGGGCCAATCCATCCCGTACTTGAATCATTACCACATACGCAGATAGTGAATCACGTATTCTAACACTTGGGCATCCTCACAAGCATTGCACAACTTCTCTTCTCCACGAACTGGGTCCGATAAATCCATTGGTCCTGCAAGCCAAACAAAACCTCTATCGTTTCTTCACAACTCTCGGGTTTACGTAACCTCCTATGGAACGTCTGCTGATGAACTCACAGCTTCTTCCAGAATTCTTTTCTTCAACAATATTGTGCTTGTTTTCTTATCAAATCCTGGGTACTGTGGGTTATGGGCCCACTTCAACACTTGTGTAACTCTAACTCATCCTTGGAGCTATTATTGTTCCATATTACATCTCATTTAAATCCAATAGTACTTCATTACTTCATACTCTTGGGGTAACCATCATAACTAAAACAAAAGTCCAACTCATTTGTCCAAACCCCACTCTATGGAATACATTTTCTTTTCCATTGAACAAGTGTTCACACAAACAAGTATCGCCAAAAAAATGCACTAGTTCATCCATAATTCATATTCTCTTCATATCAAATCCTTTATTATATCCTTAATCACTACTCAAAACTCACATTTCAAAAGTACTCTGTTACAAAAGCTACCATCCACATAGTTTGGTATGGTCAAGCATTACTTCCATCTTTATTCATTTGCCCTTCTTGAAGGTACTTCAGTCCCACTAGAATTGTCTGATGTGATCCTTCAAATCATCGATGTTTTGCTTCATCATGGTGGCCATGAGCTTCATCTCCATCATCTCTGCCTGCATCTCCCTCAGGTATTCCTGAGTGTGACGGAGTCTTGCTTCTAGTATTTCTCCAATCTGACGTATGGCTTCCATAGCAGCTTCACAAACAGAATCAAAGAATGTTTCTTGTGGCACTCGAGAAATGAAAAAGTATTGACCCATAGTCTTTGGGCAAACTCCCCTCACATGGTGGAGGTGTACCTCCACATACCAAAGTTCAACTGCCTTCTCCATTAAAGGATAATCCTTGTAGACTGCATCTCCTTCAAGATGAATATGCTTCATCATGTCCTTCAGGATTTTTGGGTAATCCTGATCACTAGTCAGGGTCATGATCGTTTCCGGGCCCTTGAGAAAAGACTCGTAAAGCGTTGTCATCTGCAGGTATAAGATAGAAGGGGTACTTAGGATACTGTATGTATTTCCTTGGGTGAAATGTGGTTATTTTACGGGGAAAGGTTTGGGGTTAGCTCATCCATGGGTTCAAGGTTTAAGTCTGAGTGACATAGCGAGAGAGGCACTCACAATCAACAACAACTCATAACATTTCACATGAGATTCCAACACCTCAACTTTTATTGCTTCACGAGCTATTACAATTTCCATTTCATAACTCAACTCAACATCCCCAATGAAAATAAAAGTGCATTCCAACTTTATTACATGCTTTATTCCAATATCAAGATCTCAACATCTCTGCTCAAGCTCTCCTCGGGTCTGAACATTCTCTGGCAAAATGTCCTACTCCTTTGCAGCATAAACAAATGACTTCAGACAAATCCAGGGGCTTCCTGGTGGTTATCTTGGCTCCTTGGGTTCTTGGCTTCCTTGTTGGGCATTTGCTAGCGTAATGACCTAATCCTTGCACCTGTAACAAGTGATTTGACTCAGGTCCTTTTCTGCAGAAATTGGGTTGTTCTGGGGATACCTGCTCTTTCTCATCCTCGACTTCTTTGTTCTGATCAATTCCTCTATCTCTTGTCGATCAAACTCCACTTCTTCCGTCGGGAAGTTTCCCAGATACTCTTGGTTTTCCTTCATGCAATACTGTGAAAAATGTCCTTCTTCGCCACATGAATAGCAAGCATTGGAGTAAAATCTGTTTAGGCTTTCTCCATCAGGGTCGTCAACATCTTCTTTCATCACCGGTTTTCTTAAACTTTCCCCGAGGGCTTCTTTCACTGCTTCCTTCTGCTGCTTGGTAATTTCTTGTACCTTGGAATAAATATGACACTGGGCAGGGTAGTGCGTAGTTCCTTCACACAAGAAACAAGTAACCTTCATGGTTGGACATTCTTCAACTTGGTGATTTCGTTCACAATGAGGGCATCCATCCTTGTGTTCTTCATGGGTGTGTCCCATTTCTCCGCATATCTTGCAGGCACACGGTTTCTTCATCGGGTTATCACCGTGCTTCCAGATAAGACGGGATCCCAACAGAGTCTTCTTCAATTCCTCCCAAGTTTTTGCTCCATTACATCCTTGTATGGCTTGATGCATTTTCCACCAGGTTGCAACACTTTTTGTAAAGTACTGAAGAGCGTATTGAACCTCATTCTTCCTTGCAACGAAATTGCTCCTAAAGTGATTCTCCATGTTTTGAATCCATAGCTCTTCCTCCAACTGAGTGATCGGTTCATAGAATACAAGGCCATCTTCATTCATCATCTATTGGGTCGAAGGGTTTTGGGGATGAGATAAGAGAGAAGAATAGAGAGATACACACAATACACACAATATTGTTTTGAAAATAAGTTTTATTTGTGGCTATCGGGAAAAACGTCAAACAATGACAGCTCACAAACATCGCATCTAACGTGAGTATACAACAGGGGTTTGGTCTTCTAAAGGTCATATAAATCTTGGAATTCTTTAGTGTCTTCAAATTCTTCAATTCTTCGGAGGCTTCGACTATTGTAGCTTCAACTCTTCTAGTGTATGGTGAAGTCTGATATCTTGTCCTTCTCAAAGTGGTCTCATCAGTTCTTCCTCCGTGTGGTCCAAAGGGAACGTGGTATTGTCTGACTATTTGAGGTAAAAGGGACAATTTGATAAAGCTCAGAAAAGAAGAGAGGTAAAGGACCTTTTTGAAAATAAAGTTTAAGAGAAATCCTTTCCTAAGGGCTTTCCAGTTTCTAGAGTCACGTCCTATAGTCAACATGTGCTCTGATACCATCTCTGTAGCGACCCAACCTCAAATGGTCAAGCCTCTGTGTATCCGTGCCATCCCTGGATCGGTAAGCTGGCACACACAGTACATCAATGTATATATCAAAGTGCAATCACATGTATAAATAACGTAAAACAGATATATACCTCATAAATCTCAGCGGAAACAATCGAATGGGTGTGGAGTCCCATCAACGCCAACGACAAGTTGAGTGTAGACCGTAACCCTACAACGTAACTCCTACTCATCGTAGAAAATTCCTGCAACATAAGACGTTGCAGCCCTGTAGGTCAGTACATTGAATGTACTAGCAAGTCAGAACATAAGAATAACGAACCTATTCGTACATGCAATTTGGCTGGTGGAAAGCTCTAAGTTTAGTTTTTGCATAAAGCTAGTTTTTTCCCTAGAATAAAAGATATTATTCTACCACTACAATATAGCATAGGATGAGTTGGCAAACCCAACTCAATCCATTCCCAAAGTTTCATTTAAAACCCAACTGTTTAATTAAGCGTGATGAGATCTCCCAGCATTTCCACTACTAGATGCTCAAGTTGTCCGTAACCGGGGACGCGGCTAATCGATTAGGTTTTAACCCTCTGCAGAGGTTTGCGCACTTTTCCCCACAAGACGCGATTGCCTCCCTTGAAGTTCTCGCACTACCTGGCGTTTGAGAATAGGATGACCGAGACATAGTCTTTCGAAAGTATTCCCCCTTAACCCACGGATAGGCCGGTACACCTACTCATTCTACATCTGCTAGCCCATCCCGGAAGGGGTCACACTAACTACTCAACTAAGCCAGAGCCCATATTGGCTTGTGGCTGCACATGTAAGCGTCTAGACATGAGAATACGATTGATCTCTTTGAGCCTGGGCGGACGGACCACTAGTGGTGCACCACCATGGACTTCCCATGCATGCTCCCACTGTACTTTGCCACCATTCAAACCAAACCTCCGCCCAGGTAGTTCATTAAGTTATCTTGGTTCTACTTACCACTTTGTCACTCATCTCTCACAATGAACACTTCCCAATCCACGTCTACATTGGCGAGGCAAAATTAAACTTACGCGGTGGTGACAAAGGTATATGGTTCGAACGTACCTCAATGAACTACTAGGTAACGGCATAGCCATCTGGCATCAATAAATCCTACCATGCAATCCTACCATAAAAGGACTAAGTGCATAATATAAAACATAGGTAATTGGAAGAACGGTCAAATGCAAACTTGCCTGGTAATAGTTGATGAAGATGATATCGCTCTCAGAAATTTACTTAATAGAACTATTCGTCACTCTCCGATGAAAATCTATATAGTCAAACATTGCACTCACATAAGAAATCATTTCAGAAAACCAAGAAGAACATGCAAAGCAAATGTCTTGGAAAACCAAATGAACATTCAACACACTTAACTAGCATGGAAATATCCTAGGTGCAAAACAACATGTGACATAGGGTGCAAAGATGTGATGTGTACTAAAGTGCATACATGGCATAATAGTAAACTATCATGGACAGATCCTAATGTGTGAAAAATATCAGGAGATAGGTCCAAGTGATAGGGTTTGGCAACGGTGACACGGTGCTAAAAGAATCACATCAATTGGAGCTACGGTTTAGGAGATATGGCCAGTTTGAATTCAAATCTGAATAAAGTTCAAATTGGAATTTGGCTAAAGTTTACAAACATGATGCTACTGGATAGATCTAATCATGACGAAGAATTTGCCGCTGGTTTCATCGAATTTGGAGTTACGGTTAAAAAGATACGGCTATCCGAAGTTTAGGGACTAATCTGTAAAACTCAGGGACTAAACAGAAAAATAAATAACTGCAAACAGGCCCCTGGCCACGTGGCGGATCCTGGCTGGCTGGTAGTGTTCGTGGCTTAGGCTAAACGGTGAACGGCCACTAAATAAGCAACACCCTATGCGGTGGCTAACAAAAAAACCATTGGTTTAGCTAAACCGGATTAACTGATCTAAAAAACACTAAACTAAACCGATCTAGAGAGAAAGAAAAAAAAACAAACAGCGAGCGAGTGGTTCGCTCACCTTGACGACGACGACGTACATGGCGACGACGCTGGCTCGGGCAATGGATGCGGCGGCACCTGCGGTGCTCTTCGGCGGAGGGGAAGGAGACGAACGGGACGGGCATGACGTGGGCAGTCCGATGGTGGCGACGGCGCGCCTTGGGGTGACCCGGACGGGCGGAGCGAAGGGCGGCGTCTCCGTGCTCCAGCGAGGATGCAGGTCGTCGGGGCGTCGTCTCCGGCAAGACCTAGGCGAGGAAAAGACGTCAACAAGATGCGGGACGGCGAGGCAAGTTGATTGACAAAGAATAAGAGGGTTCGGGTGCGCTACCAGCGACATAAACGACGACGAGAAGCTCCGGCTCCGACGATATGCGAAATGACGGGGCAGCAGCCATGAGTGGTGAGAGTCGTTGCGGAGTGGCAGAATCAAACGAGTGGCGACGGGGGAATTTATAGGCGCGAGAAGGGGCTGCAGAGACTCCGGATGAGCTCTATCCCGAGCGGAGCGGCCGGCAGTTGCGGGCGGCACACGCGTGCTCTATCTGGACGGGAGGAGCAGGAGGTTGGGGACGATGGGGCGGGCCCCAGCTAGCAGCAAGCGCAGCTGGCGAGCAAGCGAGAGAGAGAGACGAGTCAGGCGAGCGAGCGGTGGCCTTCGGGCACTGGGAGAAGGCCGCGGGCCAAAGTGCGTGGCTGGCTGGGCCTGCGCGCGGGTGTGCGTGTCTCTTTTTTTACAGAACAAAACTATAACAGAGCAATAATAATAGTAATAATAAATTACATAGGCATATTATATACTAAAATGCTCAGAAAAATACCAGGAATAAGATGAACTATTTTCCAAGTTCAAATAGATTATATAGAAAATCATAAAAGTTAAACAGTGCTACTGTTGCATTTAAAATGAACGAAAATCATTTTCTTAAATAGAAAAATGATTTCAAATTTGTTATCTCCTAATTTTCCATTGAAGGGAATAATTTTACCCTTATTTCCATTTATTTATTTTTAGGAGAAAAATATTTTGAATAGAAACTCAAATAACTCCCAAATGGATTTGAATTTGGAATTTCAAACAACTTCAAATGGAAAATGAGTTTCAAATAACTTCAAAGTGACTTCCAATTCATTTCTTTGAAACTTCCAACTCTCTTTCTTCAAATATGAAGAAGTCATTTTATCTTCCCCCATGAACTCATTGAGTTGCTTAAAGTTTCTAAATTTAAAATATTTCAAAATGGAATTCAAATCATTTTCAAACCCCTTTTCATTTCTTTAAATGGAAGAAGTCATATTATCTTCACTCTAGGGTTTTGTAATTAAATGAATTTGAACTCAGGGAGATCAAAATGACAGTCCTTTTATTCCCTCTCATTCAACTTTCAAAAAGATTTCAATTTCCAATCATTTTCACACAATCAATCACACAACCATCAAATAAACAATCATAATAATTTATTTAATATAACATTCCAAAATTTAGGATTTTTGGATGTTACACCTAGGGGGGGCCTTCCACCCTCGTGACCGCCTTGTGGCTTTCTTGACGGAGGGTCCAAGTCTCCTGGATCTTATCTGATGAGAAAATCATGTTTCCAAAGGTTTCAGTCCGTTTGGACTCCGTTTGATATTCCTTTTCTTCGAAAGCCTAAAACAGGCAAAAAACAACAATTCTGGGCTGGGCCTCCGGTTAATAGGTTAGTCCCAAAAATAATATAGAAGTGGATAATAAAGCCCAATAATGTCTAAAATAGTAGATAATATAGCATGGAGCAATCAAAAATTATAGATACGTTGGAGACGTATCAGAAGCCAGTTGGCCATGACCTTATTGTCGTTGTCGGCTGCCAGCACTACTTCCTTGTATGCTTGGAGAAAACCTGCCAGGTCCGCCGCGTCGTTGTTTCGGGGCGGCAACTTCGGCCTGAACTTGGGTGGCCACTGCACCCGTCATAGGGCGGGGGTGAAAGATCGAAGGCCCTCGGCTCCTCCGTGAGCGCGTATCGGTCCGGTCGGTGGAGCAGCGTCCACCATGGGGAACCGAAGAGCGGGACGCAGTCAGTGGAGAGGCGGATCTTCGATGCACCCCTACCTGGCGCACCAAATGTCGGATTTCAGGTTCCACAGACGCTTGAGAGGTTCGAACTCTGGGGTGCGTGCGAAGAACTCAACCTCGCTAGTCTACCTACTCGCTAACCACTCGACCTCGATCGATGAACGGGAAGGAAACATGACACAGTAGTTTACCCAGGTTCGGGCCACCTTGCGGTGTAAAACCCTACTCCTGCTTTGTGGTGGATTGGCATCGGGGGGCTGGTGATTAACTAGTACAGTGGGATAATAACCTCGGGAGGAGGCGTGTTCTTGACCTGGTGGGGAGAAGATGATATCTAGGGTTCGGATCCCCCTCTATGGTGCAGGCTAAGCCCTATTTATAGTGGCCTTGGTCCTCTTCCCAAATGTAAGGAGGGAAGGGATCCCACAATGGGCAAAGTCGAAGGGAGACAACTAGTACGTGCTATCCTGACAAAAGTAGTCTGCGCCTGCAAAAGCCTCTGGTCGTGACGCCGCAGAGGGCTCGACGATGATCTCCGTCCTGGTGGTCTTGGTCTTGTTGCATCGCAATGGAAAGATTTAGCTGATTCCTCGGGACTATGCGCCTGCGGTTGCCTCCTTTGTAAGGAAGTGGAAACTGATACACTGCGCCCACTGGCGCCCACCTGGCCTTGGTCGTCATGGCTCACGTCATCCAAACCTCACGTGGTGAAGCTTGCATAGAAATATCCGCTCCTCGGGAGCCAGCCTGGGGAGGCTGTCCCCGTGGAGGTCTTGGTGTCATCCGCCTCACGAGGCTTGGCCCCTCGCGAGGGTCTTGAGTTGATGATGCTGAAGCAGGGCCGTACTAGGCCGCCGATGAACCCACGCCGTGGGCCGCAGGCAGGCAAATATGGGTACCCCCGTTCCTAGGACGCTGACAGTTGTCTCTGGCTACGCGGACAAAGGCGCTGCACCTGCTCACGAGGGGCCCTAGCCTCGCGAAGGTGTGACGATCCTGACAAAAAAGCCACCGAGAACGGTGCGTTCAATCTTCTCTTGTGTCGTGGAGTGAGCCCATCGACAGCTGGGTGGAGGCCACGACAGTCGTCTTTCTGACATCAGCCCCCGATCCTTCCGCCTTATCGCCCGCCACCACCGCTAGTCGGCCACACTGGCTAGGAGGCGGCCTACGGGGCCAACCCGCACGGGGAAGCACTTCATGAGGTGAGCGGGGTAAACAACTCACAGCATGGCTCTTGCTAGCCCAGGCTGCCTCCCGAAGGGCGAACTAGCGAGGCAAGGGCAAGCGCAGGTCCAGTGTAGGGGTCATGGCTCTTGTATAGGGCGGTAAGGCTCCGAGCCCCCACCTGCGGCGTCGAGCAGCTCGGCAACCCGGTCGAGCCAGGAATCATAGACACCATTGGTGGGACGGTGGCGCAAAAGCTCGCATGCCATGAGGAGTGCGGCCCGCGCGTCCATGAACTCCAGATGAGGGCGAGCAGGCGACACCGTGGCCGGGCTAAAGGCGGGCATAGGGGTGTGACCACCGTCCGGCGCGAAAGACGATGGCGACGGGTCTTGGCCTCGATAGGCGGCGATGCCTATGGCGGTGCTTGTTGTGGGGCGGCAAGGGTATCGCGGCGGAGGAGCGCCGCCTGAGTGGCGCAAGTGGCCCAGCACTCAGCGCAGGCTCGGCGAGCCATGGCAATTTGGTTGCCAACGCGGAGACAAAGCTGAGGTGGAAGAAGACTTTGACACGCCCCTACCTAGCTTGCCAAATGTCAGATTCAGGGCTCCGCGGACCCAAGAAGGTCCGAACTCTGGGACATGTGCGAAGATCTCAATCTCTCAAGTCTCAAACTCGTCTCCCTACAGCCTAGCCTCGCTGGGTGCATGCTCGAGCGGCGAAGATGATGAACACGGCAGTTTACCCAGGTTCGGGCCACCTTGCGGTGTAAAACCCTACTCCTACTTTGTGGTGGATTGGCCTCACGAGGAGGTATGAGGATGAACTAGTACATTGGATGATCTGCCTCGCGAGGGCTCGGGGAGTGAGAATTAGTCCACCCCCTCTACAGTGGTGGCTAACCTATATTTATAGTAGCCCCGGTCGTCTTCCCCAAAACATAGGCGGGATGGGATTCCACAACGGCCAATTTGAAAGGGGAAAAGAGGTACATCTAATCCTAACAAAAGGTGGTCTTCTCCTGCAAAGCTTCAGGTCGTGATGCAGTGGTGGGCTCGACGGTGACCTCCGTCCTCCCGAGCTCGTGGTCTTGGTCTCGTTGCACCATAATGGAAACCTTTGGGGGATTCCTTGGGAACCCGCGTCTGTCCTTGCCCCCTTAGCAACGGAAGGGAAACTATCTCCTCTGCACCCGCTGGCGCCCGCCTGGCCTTTGTCATCATGGCTCACGTCACCGCAGCCTCGTGAAGCTGGGCACTTGCATTGGAATCTCCGCTCCTTGGGAGGCAACCTGGGGAGGTCACTCCCTCTGGAGGTCTTGGTGTCGTTCGCCTCACGAGGCCAGGGCCCACACGAGGGTCTTGTCTTGAAGGTCTTTTAGATGGGTCGTACCTGGCCATCGAGGGAGCCACCCCATGGGCCGCAGGCCTGCAAGTCTGGGTACCCTAGTTCCCAAAAGCCGACAGAGCAGAAGCTCTTTGTGCTTCTAGTCGAGGTGAAGATACCCTAAACAAACCCATCAAAGGATTATTATCCATAGTAACAGGTGACAGTAAATTTCAACACGTAATATAAATGTTCCCTTACCGAATTCCACTCACCAAAGGCACTTCACTCCTCGGCAAAACGGCGCCAGAAAATAGTCTTGATGACCCAAAAGTATAGGGCATCAATCGTAGTCCTTTCGATAAGTAAGACTGTCGAACCCAAGGAGGAGTAGAAGGAAATGACAAGCGATTTTTAGCAAGGTATTATCTCCAGGCACTCAAATTGTCGGTAACAGATTGTTTGATAGCAAGGTAATTTGTAACGAGTAGATAGTAGTAATGGTAAGAAAGGTGTAGCAAGGTATCCCAATCCTTTTTGTATCAAAGGATAGGCTTGAACGGTCTCTTATAATAAGCAAAGCGTTCTTGAGGGCACACATGAATTTCATCTACTCACTTTCATCATATTTGTTTGATTCACGTTTTTTAATTTGAAAATTTGATATGTGGGTGGACCAGTGCCTGGGTGCTATCACTGGTATGCGTCGGTCCTAAACAAATGGTTTAAACCCCTTTCTGCGATGGCATTTGGAACTGTCGCCAAGTGAGTGTGGGCGATCGGGGGGTCCTTCCCACACAACCTGAAAACCATCTGGGATATGCCCTCCTGGCACACAGGCTCGGCAAAATGAGGTCGTGTGCGACCGGCGAGCGCTCAAATACAGAAATATGTACAGTAGAGCAAAAAAATACAATTATATGGCGAAATTGTTTCCAGTCGCAAGTACATCGCACACAGTCAGCCCCTGCTAAATGTTTCCGTTCGTATGTACATCCCACACAGTCGCTCCAAGGAAAACGTTTCCGTTCACAGGTACATCACACACAATTTTTCCCGTTAAATCATTTGCGTTATTGAATGTATCACACACGGTCCGTACAAGAAACTGTGTGGCAAAGGCTGTCCATCACACACATATTTTATGTGGTAAACGTTTGCGCAAGGTGGCCTAACGCAAACAGTTTTCAAGAGAAAGTCATGTGTGATTGTTCATTGATCCAACACGGTTTATTCCTAGAAACTGTGTGTGTTGCCTGAGGTCATCGCCCATGGTATTTTTTCAACAACCGTTTGCAATAGCAAAAGCCAATTAGCAGGCTAATTGCCCTATTATTAATAGTCCAATTATTAATCTAATTATCATTCATATTAAGCACATAATATGTTTCATTTCCATATCGAGGAAGCAGAATTTCATAATTGAAATACATCAGAGTACAACATGATATAGCTTCAGCACTCAACTACCCCATTACACAATTGCACCAGCACCAAGTTTCACATGCAACATGTAGAACCTTTCGAAATTAGCATCATATACGGTATATAGACAGATGCATCTCATCTGGAAAACTGCTGAAGCGGAAGGCGAATATTGAGCCTTCATTCATGTTCAAGGTCTTTGCAACTTTAGGCCAGTGCCTATGCATGATTGACCGTTCGTCCTTCGTCCTCTTCAGGAACACTTCAATATTGAACCATGGGTGTTGTATGAAAACCATCCTCGCCTCCTGACCATAGAGGTGGGTTGAGAGGTAATCATCAGTGAACTGCTTTGGAAAGGCCTGAAAACAAGGATGTGCATAAATATCTTCTCTATATTGGAAATGGGTCAAAGGAATAAAAAAGGCAAGGTATAATAGTTAGTACCATCTTGTAGTGAACTGATGTCTTCTTCATTGTGTAGACAAAGATCTTGTCGTTTTTTGTCGCTAATTTCTTTATCCTAACAATCTTTCTAAGTTTCTTGATTTGATTGATATTCATGGACAACTCATTTCCCCATATGCAAAAAGGGTCGAACAGTGGGTCAAAACCTCTGACAGCAGGACCTACATGTGCAAGACCAAATTGTTAAAAACCGGAATATTAGAATGGTTCCTGCAATTGCACAATAATGTGCTATTAGACAACGGACCATGCGCGTACTAACCTCAATTGTAAACCTCGGTCCTTCCCATTGTTTCCCTGCAACACATATAAGGTAGTTAGTCATCAGGTTAAGTATTTACTACATCAACATTCAATTTATTCCTCTCATGGTATACAATACCAGAATGCACCCACAACTATTGAACATCGCATTGCAGAATTGAACCAAACAGTTAGCTAAACACCACAACACAAATGAACCAAAATGTTAACTGAACACCACATTGCACAATGTATAAGCAAACCAAGCATGCTTGACAACTTGGAAATATTGCAATTGTATTCGTTTCTCATGTATTTTGTAAAGATAAATTCAATTTATTTCTCACATGGAAGACAATACAGAATTGCACCCTGAAGAATTGAACATCACATTTGCAGAATGGAACCAAATAGTTAACTGAAGACAACAACTAATTAACAAAACAGTTAATAAGTGAGCACCACACTACACGACATATAGAACATATACACTAGAGCAATAGATTGCATGGTAAAATTAGATAGCACAATACACTAGAATTTGTGAAGGAAATGTAGGAGCAGCACACGCAACGGGTAAACCGAGCATGCTTAACTGGCGTAGCTAGCGAATGGCAAGGTGCTCCTCCAAAATTTGGGGGTCGGCACGAATGGCAGCCATTGCGACCTCATCCGTGCGTGCGGCCGCGATTTGCTTCTCCACTGCCAAATGCTCCATGAGATCCTAGCTAAACTGCGTGCACCATGGCTTAGGGACGTGCTTATTTGGTGGAGGGGTCAGTGATTTGGGTGGAAGGTGTGGCGCTCTCGTCGACGTTCGAGGCATGTGGGATGTGAAAGGAGGAGGAGGATAGGGGTCAGGTGTGGATTACCTGCCTGGATAGGCAAGGCCGAGCAGCGTGAAGGAGGGTCGCCGGCGAGGAGGCGGCAGTGCTGCAAGCAAGGAGAGAAGGTTTCAACTTGGAAAGGAAGGCGGAAACATGGGAAATGTGGCTTTGGTAAGGGGGAGGGGGCAGGGAGGTAGATATTTCCATGGAAGCAGAAAATTTGGAATCGCTTCAGCGAAAAAACTGGCACGCAAAGTGTCATCAGACACGATCCCTTATTCAGAACTGTGTACGATATGTGAACATCACAAATGATTCAGATATCTTAACACGTGTGTGATGAGTTTGAACGTCCAAAATTTAGGTTCCAATTTCCCTAGTTACAGTGGTCATCCACGTCATTGCATAATTTGGGTACACAAAGGAGACTAACTTCTTAATCGAGCAAGTTCAACAATTAAATAGAGCCAGCTGACCTAAACATTACTCTAACAAATTAAAGACCGGCACTCTTAATTAAACAAAACAAAGAGTACTACTACGACTGGTGCTCGTTGATCTCCGCCGCCGCCTCCATGTCTAGCTCACGCCCGACGGTCTCCTTGGGTAGGGGCTCCATGGCATCCATCGCACCATACTCAGCAAGCATCTCGCCATCCACGTCCGCCATCTCTTTGGAAAAGGCCGCCACAAGCTGGGCGTGGGCGGACGCAATCTGGGCTTGGACAGGCTCCGTCGTCGCAAGGTATGCGGTGGAGGAACAGACGACTACTCGAACACTCTTAGCGATTGCCAGCTCTTCGGCCATGGGTTGCCGACTGATAACCCACAAGTATAGGGGATCAATTGTAGCCTCTTTCGATAAGTAAGAGTGTCGAACCCAACGATGAGCTAAAGGTAGAACAAATATTCCCTCAAGGTATAGCGACCACCGATACAACTCTACGCACGCTTGACGTTCGCTTTACCTAGAACAAGTATGAAACTAGAAGTACTTTGTAGGTGTTTTTGGGTAAGCTTGCAAGAAAGTAAAGAACGCGAAAATAAAAGCTAGGGGTTGTTTAGATAAAGACACAACTAAATTAGTTCTAGTAGAGAGCTTTTGTCAACAAGAAAGTTATTTGTCCCTAGGCAATCGATAACTAGACCGGTAATCATTATTGCAATTTTATTTGAGGGAGAGGCATAAGCTAACATACTTTCTCTACTTGGATCATCTGCACTTATGATTGGAACTCTAGAAAGCATCCGCAACTACTAAAGATTCATTAAGGTAAAACCCAACCATAGCATTGAAGTATCAAGTCCCCTATATCCCATACGCAAACAACCTACTTACTCGGGTCTGTTCTTCTGTCACTCACGCCACCCATCATAAGCAAATAATAAGCATATTGCAAACCCTACAGCGGGAATCCCTAACGCTTGCGCGACACGGAGAGCACCATAGGACAACACCAATAATAAAACATACAACAAACCAATCACGATCATCAAATAGCCATTAGGACAAAACAGATCTACTCAAACATCATAGGATAGCCATACATCATTGGGAAATAATATATAGCGTTGACCACCACGTTTAAGTAGATATTACAGCGGGTAAGAGAGAGGTTACACCGCTGCATAGAGGGGGGAAGAGTTGGTGATGATGGCGGTGAAGTTGTTGGTGAAGATGGCGGTGATGATGATGGCCCCCGGTGGCACTCCGGCGCCACCGGAAGAAAGGGGGAGAGGGACCCCCTTCTTCTTCTGCCTTGACCTCCTCCGTAGATGGGAGAAGGGTTTCCCCTCTGGTCCTTGGCTCCCATGGCGCGGGAGGGGCGAGAGCCCCTCCGAGATTGGATATATCTCTTTGCCTCTCTCTGTTTCTGCGTTCTCTCCTGGCTCTGTTTCACCGTTTCGTATATATATGGAGATCCGTAACTCCGATTGGCCTGAAACCTTCGCCATGATTTTTTCCAAATATTAGCTTTCTTGAGGCAAAATAAGAGCGTCAACCGCCTTACAGTGGGCTCACGAGGGTAGGGGGCGCGCCCTGGGGGGGGGGGGCACGCCCCCCTGCCTCATGACCACCTCGGGCACTGGTTTGCGTTGATTTTCCTTCCGAATTTTCCATATTTTCCAAAAATAAGCTCCGTCCGTTTTAATCCCGTTTGGACTCCGTTTGATATGGATATTCTGCAAAACCAAAAACATGCAACAGACAGGAACTGGGCACTGGATCAATATGTTAGTCCCAAAAATAATATAAAAATTTGCCAAAAAGTATATGAAAGTTGAATAATATTTGCATGGAACAATAAAAAATTATAGATACGACGGAGACGTATCAGCATCCCCAAGCTTAATTCATGGTCGTCCTTGAGTAGGTAAATGATAAAAAAATAATTTTTGATGTGGAATGCTACCTAGCATAATCTTGATCACATATCTAATCATGGCATAAATATTAAGACACGAGTCATTCAAAGCAATAGTCTATCATTTGACATAAAAATAATAATACTTCAAGCCTACTAATAAAGCAATCATGTCTTTTCAAAATAACATGGACAAAGAAAGTTATCCCTACAAAATCATATAGTCTAGCTATGCTCCATCTTCACCACACAAAATATTCACATCATGCACAACCCCGATGACAAGCCAAGCAATTGTTTCATACTTTTGAGGTTCTCAAACCTTTTCAACTTTCACACAATACATGAGCGTTAGCCATGGACATAGCACTGTAGGTGGAATAGAATGGTGGTTGTGGAGAAGACAAAAAGGAGAAGATAGTCTCACATCAACTAGGCGTATCAACGGGCTATGGAGATGCCCATTAATAGATATCAATGTGAGTGAGTAGGGATTGCCATGCAACGGATGCACTAGAGCTATAAGTGTATGAAAGCTCTAACTGAAACTAAGTGGGTGTGCATCCAACTTGCTTGCTCATGAATACCTTGGGCATTTGAGGAAGCCCATCATCGGAATATACAAGCCAAGTTCTATAATGAAAATTCCCACTAGTATCTGAAAGTGATAACTGAAGAGACTCTCTATATGAAGGACATGGTGCTACTTTGAAGCACAAGTGTGGTAAAAGGATAGTAACATTGCCCCCTTTTTCTTTTTTTTCTTTTTTTGCGGGCTTCTTTGGCCCCCCCTTTTTTTTATTTAGGCTTCTTTGGCCTCTCTCTTTTTTTGGGAAATGCTCTAATAATGATGATCATCACACTTTTATTTACTTACAACTCAATATTACAACTCGATCTAGAACAAAGATATGACTCTATATGAATGCCTCCGGTGGTGTACCGGGATGTGCAATGATCTAGCGTAGCAATGACATCAAAAAACGGACAAGCCATGAAAACATCATGCTAGCTATCTTACAATCATGCAAAGCAATATGACAATAAATGCTCAAGTGATGTATATGATGATGATGAAAGTTGCATGGCAATATATCTCGGAATGGCTATGGAAATGCCATGATAGGTAGGTATGGTGGCTGTTTTGAGGAAGGTATATGGTGGGTTTAAGGTACCGGCGAAAGTTGCATGGTACTAGAGAGGCTAGCAATGGTGGAAGGGTGAGAGTGCGTATAATCCATGGACTCAACATTAGTCATAAAGAACTCACATACTTATTGCAAAAATCTATTAGTCATCGAAACAAAGTACTACGTGCATGCTCCTAGGGTGATAGATTGGTAGGAAAAGACCATCGCTCGTCCCCGACTGCCACTCATAAGGAAGACAATCAATAAATAAATCATGCTCTGACTTCGTTACATAATGGTTCACCATACGTGCATGCTACGGGAATCACAAACCTCAACAAAAGTATTACTACAATCCACAATTACCCACTAGCATGACTCTAATATCACCATCTTTATATCGCAAAACTATTGCAAGGAATCAAACATATCATATTTAGTGATCTACAAGTTTTATGTAGGATTTTATGACTAACCATGTGAATGACCAATTCCTATCAGCTCTCTAAACAGATATAAGTGAAGCAAGAGAGTTTAATTCTTTCTAAAAAAGATATGCCCACTCTCTAACAAATATAAGTGAAGCAAAAGAGCATTCTACACATGGTGGTTGTCTATGTAAAGAGAAACATGCAATCCAAACTTCAAATGATATAAGTGAAGCACATAAAGCATTCTATAAAGCCATACTCAAAAGATATAAGTGAAGTGCAAAGAGAATTCTATACATCAACCAAGGACTATATCATACCACCATGGTGCATAAAACAAAAATGAAAACTAAATGCAAAAGACGCTCCAAGATTGCACATATTGCATGAACGAAATGAATCCGAAAACATACCGATACTTGTTGAAGAAAGAGGGCATGCCTCCCCAGCATCCCCAAGCTTAGACGCTTGAGTCTCCTTGAATATTTACTTGGGGGTGCCTCGGGCATCCCCAAGCTTGAGCTCTTGCCTCTCTTCCTTCTTCTCAGATCGAGACCTTCTCGATCATCGAACACTTCATCCACACAAAACTTCAACAGAAAACTCGGTAAGATCCGTTAGTATAATAAAGCAAATCACCACTATAAGTACTGTTGCAAACCAATTCATATTTTGTTTTTTCATTGTTTCTACTGTATTATAACTTTTTCATGGCTTAATCCACTGATATAAATTGATAGTTTCATCAAAACAAGCAAACTATGCATCAAAAACAGAATCTGTCTAAACAGAACAGTCTATAATAATATGAACATTCACCATACTTATGATACTTGAAAGATTCTACCAAAATTAGGAAAAATAAAAAATTTGTATAGGAAGACATTGCAAAAAGTATCGGAACCATTTGACGTTCCAGCTAAAAATGTAAAATCGCGCACTACAGCCAAAGTTTCTATCCTGCACCGTACAAACCATCAAGCAAATGTAAACATCCTAAAGGCAAACCTTGGCACATTATTTTTATAATGCAATGGAATTGTACAAGGGGATAATTATTTTTATTGAAAAGTTTCTGTAATCAAGATTCACAAAGTTGCTGTGAGCATGAACAAAGTTCAAGGAGCTCTCCCACTTCAACAATGCTTGTCTTTCTCACTTTCACTTTCCTTTTTGAAAAAGTTTTGGGTTACCCTCTTTATTTTTGTTGTTTTTAAACTATATGAAAGCACTCAACAGAAATAAATGACTCTCTAAAACTTCTGGGTTGTCTCCCTGGCAGCACTTTCTTTAAAGCCATTAAGCTAGGCATATAGTGCTCGAGTAATGAATCCACCCGGATCCCAAGGTATATCATAGCCAATTTTAATTAACAATGATTTGTAATTTAGTAGTGAGCACAAAGCAACATATATCAAGCAATGACGAAGTCTAACTCTCTTCCTATGCATCGGCATGTCATAAAAGAACAATTCATGCACACCTAGTAAAGGCCAATGCATAGTATAAACAGTTTCTTGCAATTTTATCATGTGGGAAGCATAGAGAGGTGGAGATATAGTTCCTATCTCATAATAATTGCAAGTAGGAGCAGAAAGAACATGCATATTATATTCATTAAAATCATCATATGTAATAGTAAAAGGCAACCCATCAATATAATCCTTAATAAGGGCAAACTTCTCCGATATAGTGTAGTTTGGAGAATTCAAAAAGATAATAGGACTATCATGCGTGGGTGCAATAGCAACAATTTCATGTTTAACATAAGGAACTATAGCAAGTTCATCTCCATAAGCATAATTCATATTGGCATCTTGGCCACAAGCATAGCAAGCATCATCAAAAAGGGATATTTCAAAAGAATCGACGAGATCATAGCAATTATCATAATATTCATCCTTCGGTAAGCATGAAGGGGAATTAAACAATGTATGAGTTGAAAAGTTACTCTCATTAGAAGGTGGGAATGGGTGATCAATCCTCTCTTCCTCCTTTTGTTCTTCGCTCTCCTCCTCATCTTTTTCATCCAATGAGCTCACAGTTTCATCAATTTCTTCTTCCATAGACTCTTGCAAAATATTAGTCTCTTCTTGGACAGCGGAGTATTCCTCAATATATTGTTTAACATAGGTATTAGAAGCATAATTATCATAGCAGCATTTACGTATAGCAAATTTTTCAGATTTTTGAAAAGTAGCATCATACTTTTCAATCAAAGAAGCAATTTCATAAGCACCCTCAAAAGCAACAAATTCTTCAATTTGTTGAACATCATAGTAACTATAAACACCTTTAGCATAAGAAGATAAGATTCCATTATTACTAAACTCACATTGATAGTGAAGGTGTTTCTTAGGGTTTTCAGAACAACAAGTAAAATCATATATTTCACATAAATTCCAAGCATAGCATTGCAAATGTTGAATTTGACTCCATAATAGTTTCCCTTTTTCAGATATACGGTGTCGCACATAACAAGCATGCTCATCTAAAGATTTGCCCTCAACTAAGCTAGTTGGGGTTTCGGCACAAGCACAAAGGGATCGAAGATGATCGAAGTAAAAAGCTTCACCAGTGTGATAGATTTTGAGTGGTTCTTCAACCATTGGTTCAGTAGGTATGTCGGTGTACTAGAGTAGGGGTACCCTAGTATCCCGAACTTGTGCACGGGCAGTCGCAGCATCCCGCGGCAAGGCTTGCCGGGTGACCGCCAAGGTCCTCCGTGGTTCCTTTGGAGCCATTCAGGACAAAGTATCCAAGCCAAGGAGACAAGACCCCGGCAAGAGGAGCTTGCCGGGAAGGCCAACCAAGGCATCTCAAGGAACTTGCCGCAACGCGCCACGCGTCCCGGCAAGGCCCGGTGAGCGACAAGCTCCCGGACGCGACAAGACAACGACCGCGGCAAGGCGCTTGCCGCGGCAAGGCGCTTGCCGCGGCAAGCCACCACTCTGTGCCCGTGCTCCAGCACATCCACCAACGTGTCGCTCTGGGACCCTTCCAGGCGTACGTGGCGGGAGGCTGTGCATCCAGCGGTGCATGGTGGCAAGCGGCGCTGACAAGATTGCCATCGTGGCGAGCGGTGGTGTCCCTGACGGTCCCTTTTGCACTATTTAGGCGACGCAGACGGGCATTTAATGCCCTGGTCCCCTGCCGTCAGGGTTAGGTATGATACACTGTAGCAGGTAGCTGTACCAACCGCAACACCTTTCCATTTTTACCATTGTCTACGTTGCCACCTGTCGGTGACCCCTTGAGAATATAAAAGGAGGCCCATGCGCAACGTAGGGTAGAGGAAGAGAACACTCACGCTCGGTCTCGTTAGCTGCTGGGGTGTACTGTAGCACTCCGCGCTCCCGAGCAAGAACTCAATACAAACCACAAAGCAGGAGTAGGGTTTTACGCATCCGTGTGGCCCGAACCTGGGTAAACTGCTCGTGTGCTTCACCTCGATCCGCTCTTCGTGCGACCCTCGCCCCCGCCGAACCGAAAGGGACTCGGTCCGCCGGTCCCATAGGTGCTCGTGGATTAGTCCCCCGACATATTTGGCGCGCCGGGTAGGGGTGTCGAGGTTGTGTGAACCAGATCCGGCGTTCACACGAGCTAGATCTTCATCATCTTCATCGACATGCCGCCGAAGAAGAAGGCTTCAGAGGCGGCTGCTCCGTCCGCGCTGAACCCACCACCGCCGGATCAAACGGCTGATGGGGCAGACGCCGGCGGAAGAACGGGCGTCGACGAGGGAGCTCACGGTGCTGCCAGGTCCAAGGACAAGGCTGCGCTGCCCATCAACGGCGTAGCTGGCTCCCACAACGACCGGGCGCACTCCAAGACCTCGGCGTTCGTACATGCACCGCGCCCATCTCAGGAGGCGCGGGACCGGCAGCGTCATGGTACTCACGGTACCATGCGTTTGCTGGACCAAGATCGAGCTGGTGGATCTCGGAGTGCTCAAGACCAGCATGCACGCCAACATGCTGGCACGAGCGAGGCACGGTCACCTGGACGGGATACTGCTCCTTCTAACATAGTTAGAAGTCCGAGCATATCCCGCTCCTCGCACCGTTCGCTACTGCCACCCGCCACTACAGCAGAAGCTTTGGCGCGAGCTCAACTGCTCCTGGACTACCCTCCAACGGCAGACAAGATCGACGACTGGAGGGCCACCATTCAGAGTCTCATCGGCTTCGCAACGGCGACACTCAACGGCAGCCGAGCACGTCGCAGCCGCAGCAAGTCAGCCAGGCACGATCTGGTGGCGACAAGACCGGTGGGGGTGCAACCACTGTGCACTCTCCGCCCCGAAGGCCAAGATCGCCGACTCGCCGGATCCACCTCGACAGCGACTCCACCGCGTCATCAGATCCACGAGCTCGTCGCGATCAGCGCCAAGTTCTTCACGAACGGCAGCAAGAAGATGCTCGTACTCGCATCGAGCGCCGAAGAGAAGCGCGACGTCAATCGGACCAGCGCGCTGGGCCCTCTGTCGACATGCATGCGCCAGGGGAACCAGGTGACTTGCCGTACGCGGTAGGTTGCCCTGCGTTTACTCATGAGCTGCGGCAAGTCCAGTGGCCCAGCACGAAGAATTTCAAGCCAGACGTACCAGAGAAGTACGACGGCAAGTCGCATCCGTCGGAGTTCCTCAGCATCTACACCATCGCAGTGCAGGCTGCCGGGGGGCGGGACGACAAGATCCTTGCCAACTACTTCCCGCTGGTGCTCAAGCCCAACGTCAGGTCCTGGCTCATGCACTTGCCGGACAACTCCATATCCTCCTGGGCAGACCTATGCCATCAGTTTGTCGGCGCCTTTACAGGCGGCCACAAACCTCATGGCCAAGAGAGTGACCTTCATCTGCTCGCCCAGAAGGAAGGAGATCCCCTGCGCAAGTACATTCAGAGATTCAGCCGTGTACAGCACAACATCCCAGATGTCCACCCTGCCGCGGTCATCGGCGCGTTCCATCAGAACGTGCGTAACCGCAGGATGCGGGAGGAGATGGCGATGTGCAAGATCAGAGACGTCAGTGAGCTGTATGCCCTGGCCGACAAGTGTGCACGTGCTGAGGAAGGGAGGAAACTCCCTGGAGAGAATACAGGAGCAGGAGGATCTGACAGCGAGGATGCTGCCCCAGCAAAGAAAAACCGGCGGCGGAACAACAGGAAGAAGAAAGGCAAAGATTTTCTAGTCATTGAGCAGTCCGGCAACGAAGGTGGCGCCAAGAAAGCCAAAGCTGGTAGCTCCGGCAAGGAGATTGCCGCATGCACCAACTGCCAGACTTTGGAGGTCGCCGACAAGCAGGACAGCACCGACAAGCAGTACTGCAAGACCCACCGCACCAAGGGCCATGACCTCCAGAGCTGCAAGAAGGTTGAGCAGCTTGTCCAGCAGCAAAAGGCTCAATACGAGCAACACGACAAGGAGAGGGCCCAAGGAGGCACTGGAGAATCCGGCAAGAAGCGCGCCGGCCGGGAGGACGCCGCGGCAAGGCCAAACAGCGGCAAGGAGACAGACCTCCCCGCGGCCGCGACAAGGATGAAGATGACGACGACGACGAAGACATGGATGGTGTCGAGACCAGTGAGCAGGAGTTCCAAAAAGCCACAAAGGTCTTGTGCGTTGACAGCGGTGCTTCTCTGCATACTTCGCATCGCCAACTCAAGCAGTGGGTGCGGGAAGTCAATGCGGCGGAACCACCTGTCGAGTCACGCAAGCTTCTGAAATGGTCCAGCACGCCTATCATCTTTGATATTGAGGAATACCCTGATCGCACAACTGCAGTCGGGTGCTTGCCGATGTTGGTTTCACCAACTATCCGCAACCTCAAGGTCACTAAGATGCTAGTTGACGGCGGGGCCGGCTTGAACATGATCTCCTCCACTGTACTCCAGAAACTCCAGATCCCTGACAGCGAGCTTGAAGAGACCGGCACATTCCAAGGAATCAACCCAGGAAGGAGCAAGCCGAAGGGGAAGGTCACGTTGCCAGTAACATTTGGCAACGAGGTGAACTTCAGGACTGAGAGGGTCACTTTTGACGTTGCCGATTTTCCATTGCCTTACAATGGGATACTCGGCCGTCCAGCACTCGCCAAGTTCATGGCAACCTCTCACTACGCATACAACATGCTGAAGATGCCAGGCCCGATAAGCGTCATCTCTGTCCCTGGCAACAAGAAGGATGCTCTTATCTGCACCGACAAGATCTACCGGGAAGCGGCAGCCGCAACAGATCGCAAGTCACCTGCCATTGAAGCTCCCGGGGGGAAGAAGAAGACCAAGTCCGGCAAGAGTTCTGATGCCCACTCCGGCAAGCGCACCTCTTCGGAGTGCTGCGCCGCCGTCAAGGACGCACCATCGAGCTCCACCGGCAAGTGTAAGAAGACAATGGCAGCTCCGCCAGAGACCAAGAAGGTGTCTGCCAAGGAGGACGACACTGGTGGTACCTTCACCATCAGTGCCACTCTCGACCCTAAATAGGAAAGCGCTCTCATTGCTTTCCTGTGGGCGAACGTCGACGTGTTTACGTGGCAACCGTCTGACATCCCCGGTGTACCCAGGAAAGTAATTGAGCACCATCTTGCCGTTTTTCCTCATGCGCGGCCCGTCAAGCAGAAGGTCAGGAAGCAAGCAGTGGAGCGCCAAGAATTCATCGCAGAAGAGATCAAGAAGTTGGAAGCAGCAGGCCTTGTCAGAGGAGTGCTCCATCCTACGTGGTTGGCCAATCCTGTAGTCATGCACAAGGCGAACGGGAAATGGAGACTTTGTATCGACTTTACCGATGTTAACAAAGCTTGTCCCAAAGACCCATTTCCTTTGCCACGCATTGACCAGATTGTTGACTCCATGGCCGGATGTGGACTTGCTTTCATTTCTTGATGCATACTCAGGATACCATCAGATCTTCATGGCAGAAGAGGATGAGGAGAAGACCGCATTCATCACTCCATGTGGCACGTACTGTTTCATACGGATGCCTTTCGGTTTAAAAAATGCTGGTTCAACATTTGCAAGTGTAGTCCATGTCGCTCTTGAGCCACAAATACACAGAAATGTGGAAACCTACATGGATGACATAGTGGTCAAGAGCAAGGACAAAGGCAACTCTGATTCAAGATTTAGACGAGACCTTTGCAAATCTGCGCAAGATCAGCCTCAAGCTCAACCCCGAGAAGTGTGTGTTTGGAGTCCCCTCCGGCAAGCTTCTCGGGTTCTTCGTGTCTCAGCGGGGAAATCGAAGCCAATCCCGACAAGATCAAGGCCATTGAGCAGATTGAAGCACCAAAGCGCGTCAAGGATGTACAAAGACTTGCCGGTTGCGTGGCTGCTCTTAGCAGGTTTATCTCTAGGTCTGCTGAGCGCGCCCTGCCGTTTTTCAAAATATTGAAAAAGGCAGGTCCAATGAAATGGACTCCGGAAGCGGAGGCTGCGCTGCAAGACTTGAAGAGATACCTGTCCTCCACTCCAACACTTGTCGCACCTAAGCCACAAGAGAAGTTGCTGCTGTATATAGCGGCAACCAATCAAGTGGTTAGTGCTGCGTTAGTAGGCAGAGAGGGAGGCAGATGACGAGCCAGCAACCACGGCAGGCGCATCCAGCGACAAGCAGGGGGCTTCCCCGACAAGCTCTGGTCCTGACAAGGATGGATCTGCGCAGACGCGCGAGGAGATACAGAAGAGAATGGTACAGCGCCCAGTTTACTTTGTCAGTTCCCTTCTGCAGGGGGCTAGGTCAAGGTACTCTGGCATGCAGAAATTGCTTTTCGGCCTTCTCATGGCCTCGAGAAAGCTGCGCCATTACTTCCAAGCACATGAGATCACAGTTGTCACTCGCTTTCCGCTGAAGAGGATACTACAGAATCCAGAAGCGACAGGCAGGATTGTTGAGTGGGCACTGGAACTGTCAAGCTTTGGCCTCAAGTTTGAGAGTACTTCAACTATCCAAAGCAGAGCATTGGCAGAATTCATAGCAGAATGGACGCCAACACCAGATGAAGAAATTCAGAAACGAGCATCCCCGTCGAGAAGCAAGCAAAGAGTGGCTGATGTACTTTGATGGTGCCTTTTCGCTGCAAGGCGCCGGCGCTGGCGTGCTGCTTGTCGCACCCACCGGAGAGCACCTCAAGTACGTAGTCCAGATGCACTTTCCCAAGGAGCAAGCAACAAACAATACTGCAGAGTATGAAGGCTTGCTTGCCGGTCTCAGGATCGCGGCAGACCTTGGGATCAAGAAGCTCATTGTCAGGGGTGACTCGCAGCTTGTCGTCCGCCAAGTGAACAAGAGCTATCAGAGTCCGTTGATGGAAGCCTACGTCGACGAAGTGAGAAAGCTAGAAGAGCACTTTGACGGCCTACAGTGGAGCATGTTCCAAGAGCTCAGAACGCCATTGCGATGGCCTATCAAAGTGCGCCGCACTTAAGTTACCTGTGGAACCAGGGATCTTTGTGCTCAAGCTGACTCAACCGTCTGTAACGCCATCAACTGGACAGAGCAAGAAGAGGAAGTTGATTTCTGGTGACTATTTTCCGGCAGAGCTTCCCGAAGCCGCCGCCAAGAAGGTCCCCAAGATCAACGCCAAGAGCACTGAGGAGCAGTCTGCTCCGGCAAGCCCTAGGGTTTGTTCCGTTGAAGCAAAAGCTCCCGACAAGTTTTGCTCCGGCAAGCTTGCCGGGGAACGTCAAGCTCCGGCAGAGCCGCAGGTTCTTGCCGTAGAAGCGGATGTTCCCGCAGCAGCAGATTTGCCTTTAGTCCTTGTTGTCGAGCCACAAGCTCCAGCATGGGCACAGCAGATTGTCCGTTTCCTTCAGACAGGAGAACTTCCCGAAGAGCAAGAAGAAGCGGAAAGAGTAGCCCGGCAGTCAAGTATGTACCAGTTTGTCGACAAGACACTGTACAGAAGAAGACTCAACGGTGTGAAATTGAAGTGTATTCACCGGGAAGACGGACAAAAGCTGTTGGCAGAGATACATGGAGGCATATGTGGTCACCACATTGGCGCAAGAGCACTTGCCGGCAAAGCATTCCGGCAAGGTTTCTTTTGGCCGACAGCCCTCCAGGATGCAACTGCACAAGTAACCAAGTGTGAAGCGTGCCAGTTCCATTCCAAGCAGATACACCAACCAGCTCAAGCTCTCCAGACGATCCCTTTATCCTGGCCATTTTCGGTCTGGGGGCTCGACATCCTCGGCCCCTTTCCCCGAGCAGTCGGGGGCTTTGAGTACTTGTACGTTGCAATCGACAAGTTCACAAAGTGGCCGGAAGAGGAAGTAGTGAGGAAGGTGACAGCACAGTCAGCAGTCAAGTTCTTCAGGTCGATTGTTTGCCGCTTCGTGATCCCTAACAGGATAATCACCGACAACGGTACGCAATTCATGAGCCTCACCTTCATGCAGTACGTCCAAGATCTTGGCGCCAAGGTCTGCTTCGCTTCTGTTGCTCACCCGAGAAGCAACGGTCAAGCGGAGAGGGCAAATGCTGAAGTGCTGCGTGTGCTCAAGACTAGGACTTTCGACAGGCTGCACAAGTGCGGAAGAAACTGGATCGAGGAGCTGCCGGTGGTTCTTTGGTCGATCAGGACGACGCCAAATTGAGCCACTGGCCAGACACCTTTCGCTCTAGTCTATGGAGCAGAGGCAGTTCTCCCCACGGAACTCGTATACGGGTCACCTCGAGTGCTCGCTTATGATGAGCTTGAGCAACAGCAGCTGCGACAAGATGACGCGCTACTCCTTGAGGAAGACCGTCTTCAGGCTGCTGTACGAGCTGCTCGCTACCAGCAAGCTTTGCGCCGCTACCATAGCCGCAAAGTTAACGCCAGAAGTCTCGAGGAAGGCGACCTTGTTCTTCGGCGTGTTCAGTCCGCCAAGAATTCCAACAAGTTGACGCAGAAGTGGGAAGGCCCTTACCGGGTGAAACGAGTCACTAGGCCTGGCGCTGTCCGCCTTGAGACCGAATATAGCATTCCGGTGAGCAATTCCTGGAACATTGAGCATCTTCGTAAGTTTTACCCGTAAGGCGTGGTTGACGGAACCTGTTCCGGCAACCACCTTTTGTACAAGTCTTGCCGCTGTTGCATGTAATCCTTTGTACAAAGCCGGGCGCAGACCCCGTGCATAAGTAAAGCTCATATGCTCCGCACATCTTGTCAATTTCATGCTTTCTATTGTTTGCATATGTGATCTGACACTTTGTGCAGCACCTACTCCCCGGTAAGCAATAACGAGCCGTAAGGCTCCATATCTTTATTTTCTCCTCTTTCTTTTATCTCAAGGAAAGGAAGGTTCCCTCGCCCACAAATTTGCCGGGGGGGGGAAAGTAGAAGATAATGGTATGGACCAGGCGTCGTTCAAGAAAGTTTCGCCTTACCGAGAAGCAAACAATAGAAAAGCTAAGTTGCCAAAGTTTGAGCAATCAGATTTTTTAAATTTTTAAGTTATCTCCCTTGAACGACCGCACTTTTGTATGGAAAACCTGTGCGCGGAGGAACCAACTCGTGGCTAGTTGCGCTCTTACTTTGTTTCGGGTTCGCTCAACAACTTAAGTGAGCTGCGACTAGTTGCGACAAGGTTTCTTGTCGGTAGCGGCACCGCCAGCAGGCTGCTGACGTCCCGCACTCAGCGCTCGCGGCTAAGGTGCCTGCACCGGCAAGTTCCCTAAAAGCATAGGGCAAAAACATACAAAGGGAGGAATCAAGTAAAGGGAATAACATTGCAATCATTACCCGGAATAGAGTTATATTACAAGGTAGCTTGTCGCGGCTCTAACAGATTGTTCTCATAACATGACCAGCAGCGACAAGAAAAGAAGAAAACGGGCGGCCTAGTCTACGCGATCGCCCTGAATCCTCTTGATCCCGCTCACCTTATCCACAATGGGTGCGACAAGGGTCTTGAGCGCCTCCAGATCAGCATCCGGCGGCAGGGTCTTGAGGACGTTGGTGAGGTTGAGGCCCAGGTTGCGGAAGGCCACCTTCACCAACACCTTTTGAAGAGCTCCCGCGCAGATCTTGCGCGACTCGTCGGCCAGCTGCTTTGGGATCTTCTCCCGGAGCCGCTGGAGGGCCGTTGCCACGCCTTTGAAGAACAAGGTGAGCTTGGCGCTGGGTTGGAGGTTCTCATCAGAGGGATACCCGAGATCCTCCACCCCCAGCTGCGGCAGCTCCCTGTCGATATCTGCGGCAGCATTCACGAGACCCTCCTTCAAGGCCACTTCCTGCTCCCTGGCGCCGTCCAGCGTCTTGGTCAAAGTGGTCAGCTTCAACTCAAGATCTGTGTTGGAGTCCTTAGCGGCGCTAAGTTCTTTGCCCCTCTCGGCGAGACGAACCTGCAGCTCTGAGTTGCTGTGGGCGTCCTTCTCCTGCTCACGCTTGAGTGCGGCAAGCTCTTCACCACTCGCCTTGAGATCGGCCTCCTTCGTATCCAGCTTCTTCTTGGCGGCCTCGGCAACTGCGGCAGCATCCTCTGCTTGCTTAAGGGCTCCGCCGAATTTTTGCTCACGCGCGGCAAGCTCCTCCTCGTGGCTGTCGAGGTTAACTTTCCGCTGCACCAGCTCGCCCTCCTGCGCAGACAGCTCCTCAGCGGCTCTTCAACTTCGGCCTTCTCGAGGAAGAAGGCCTTCTGCTCTTCGGCAAGTTGCTCCCGCTCCTCTGCCAGGGACCGGAGAGCTTGCTGGTTGAGACCCCGGAGCTCCTCCGCGCGCTTCTCGATGTCCGCTCCCGCCTTCGCGACAAGTGCCTCGCGGGATTCCAGCTTGGCTTGCCGCGCGCGGTAGAGCGACAACAGCTTCCGCAGCAGCCGCTCCTCCTCAGGCTCGCCGCTGCTGCTGCTCGGCGCATCAACTAGCGTCAGCCCAGCGGAGGCGAGCACCTCTCCATCAAAGCTCTCTCCCTCGACCGGCGCCCTGGAGCTTGACGCCCAGGGGAGGTTGATGAAGACGCCATCGCCGGCCTTCCAGTAGACGCCTGGCTGGGGCTCTTCGGAGCCTGGCGCTGCGGCAGCGGCGGACGGGTCGGCGGTCGACGTAGCGCCTGGCGCTCCTATGCCCTCAGGGCCGTCAGTACAATCGCCAGACCCCTCGCCAGCTGCTGCGGCGGCAGCTTTGGCGGCCTCGTCGCCGGCGGGATCATCAGCGCCGGCTGCTTCTTCAGTGGCAGCGGCATCGTCGGCAGCAACCTCGGTCTCCATCGGCTCCGCAGGAGATGGGTCTGATGGCCGGAAAAGTGAGAAAAGTCAAGCAAATACCCAAAAAGAAGAAGAACCCAAGGGAAGCTTTGAAGAGAAGATTACCTGTACTGGGTTCGGCAGTCGTAGTCTCCGCCGCCGGGGGGACGCTGGTGCTGTCCTTTGCCGGAGAACTCTCCCTTGCCGGAGGACTCTCCCTTGGCATTTCGGGGGCGGCATCCGGGCGCTCCTGGTGGGGCTGCTCTGCTCCTACAGAAACCAACAGTCAGATGTCAGATGTCAGCAAAGAAAGAGTATCCATGCGCGCCTAACAGCGGAAAGCGAACCATATACTTACGCTGGGGGCTGCTCTGGAGAACAGTTGCCGGGTCCGGCAAGGTTGTCTCGGACGCACCCCCTGCTGTCGCGGTGGGTTCGTCCTCGATGACAATCACCGGGACCTTGGCTCTCTTCGCTGCTCTCTGGGCCAGAGTCCTAAAAAGGAATAAGTTCAGAGTAAAGCAAATGAGATACAAGACAAAACAGCAAGAATTGAAGAACTACAAGTACAACAAGAGAATCTTACTCTTCTTCTTCCTCGTCGGAGCTGAACGCGGAGAAGTTGAAGTCCGGCTCACGTCCGGCGAGGAGACGGAGGAGTAGTTTCCCTTGGCCGCTTTGCGGGAACAGTGGCGGTGGTCTGAGACGACCCCGCTCCGGCTGCCGCCGCGGCGTGAGCAAGCGGCAGGAGCAGAAGCGGTGGTCCGGGTGGACCCCGCTCCAGTTGCCGCAGCAGCGTGAGGTGCTCCCGCAGCAATAGTGCTTGCCGTGGTGGAGCGTGTGTGCGGCGCGGCGACTGTTCACTCGCCCTCCGCCCCGTACGTCCCGCCTTGCGGAGACGCCTTCTTGGTGAGGATGGAGGCTCTGCTTGCGGCGAGCTGCCTGAAGATGAGGAGGAAGAGGAGTTGATCTCCAGCGAGCCGCTCGTATCCTCGGCGGGCTCGCTTGACTCGACATCGCTGCCTGCAAGCTCTTTCTCGCCGACGAAGCTCCTCTCGCTCGGCATGGCTTGCCGCCTCTGCTGCCTCTGCCTCCTCCACGGTGAATCCAAATTCGCCCGTGGCTGTCGTGGCTGCCGCCGCCTCTTCCAGCCTAGTGGCGATGCGTGTCATCTCCGCATCGGTGGTGTCGCGGGTGAGGCTATTCGTTTCGTCGGAGCGGACCGGCACTTCTACCAAGCCGTCAAAGAACTCCTGCACGACGTCTTTGCAGGCTCTTGCCAAGTTGGGACAATTCCATGCGAATCGCAAGCGGCATCATTGCACGGATGCGGTCGAGTCGGAGTTGTTGCATAGTGATGACACCCTTCGCAACCTGAACACTTCAGGATGTTGAGGGTCACTACTTGAACAGCTCCTGGAGCATCGCGTTAAGCTCCAGAACAGTGAAGTTGAAGTTGAGGCCCGGACGCAGCCTCATGATATCCGCCGCATTCTTGAATTCCCAGGCGGGTCTCCTCCGTTCTTGCAGGGGGGCGATGCGGCGGCGAAGAAAATCTGCGCCAACAGCGCCTACAGTGAGCCCGGCAAGCCTGAGGCGTTGGATCCGGTGACGGCAATCTTAAGCCTATCGTCTTCCGGGGCCACGTCACTCCAATCGCTGCCGCGTGCTACTGGGGCCTGCGCCGGGCGGTAAACGGCTGCGGGTTCTCCTCGACAATCCAGCACCAGTCTGCTCTCCATTCCTCCCACTTGCCGTGAACTCTCCCTCCAGATAAGTGTCCTTCTTGCCGGCCCTCGAGATCCAGGCGGTTCCGCCGGATAAAGGCTCTCCTCTCTCTACTCGGGGCATAAAGAAGTGGCGAAAAAGGGCTACATTGGGATAGACTCCGACAAAGTTTTCGCAGAGATGTGCGAAAACATGACGGCCATGGTCAGAACAGCATTGGGGGTGAAGTCAAGGAGGCGGAACCCGTAGGTGTTCATAATATCGCAGAAAAACTCAGAGAAGGGCGGGCAGAGCCCGCAGTAGAAGAACAAGGCGAAGAAAGGATATCCGTTTGGAGCCATTTTCCAAGTGGTGGCTCGAAGTACCTTCGTGCGCGGATGCGCTCGCGTCTCCGTCGACCAGAAGAGGTAGTAATTCTCCCTCAGCTCCCTCGCGACGAGCTTGGGGGGGAGATTGCCCGCTCCTTTCGCAGCGCCGCAAGCCGCTGCGCCTCGGTCTGACTTCACAACCTTCCCTTTGTCGGCTCTCAGAGCCATGACGGAAGTGGTGGAGGAGGTCGACGGCAGTTGGTGGTGCTGGTGGCGATGGGGGGCGGGGCGCTGCTCTCCTAGCTTTGGGAAGACGAGGGAGCGGCGGAGGTTTCCGAGATTGGAGTAGCAACCGGCGAATGGGCGAACTACCCCTGTTTCCCATGCTTATAAAGAGGGAGGGGGCGGATGTTTCTGCCTTTCCGAATAAAGAAACCACCCACGATCTCTCCCACAACGCCGCATTCAACGCGTGCCGTTCGGGGGGGCGCTGGGGATACGAGGAGAGATACGGCGTAACCCAGGCCGCGCGTGCCCATGCCCTGTTTTGGGCCTGGCCCAACAGCGTCGGCACCGTGTATGGCCCAGGCCCGGGGGCTCCTGTCGGTGTACTAGAGTAGGGGTAGCCCTAGTATCCCGAACTTGTGCACGGGCAGTCGCAGCATCCCGCGGCAAGGTTTGCCGGGTGACCGCCAAGGTCCTCCGATGGTTCCTTTGGCGCCATTCAAGGACAAAGTATCCAAGCCAAGGAGACAAGACCCCGGCAAGAGGAGCTTGCCGGGAAGGCCAACCAAGGCATCTCAAGGAACTTGCCGCAACGCGCCACGCGTCCCGGCAAGGCCCGGTGAGCGACAAGCTCCCGGACGCGACAAGACAACAACCGCGGCAAGGCGCTTGCCGCAGCAAGCCACCACTCGTGTTTGTGCCCGCGCTCCAGCACATCCAACAACGTGTCGCTCTGGGACCCTTCCAGGCGTACGTGGCGGGAGGCTGTGCAGCCAGCGGTGCGCGGTGGCAAGCGGCCTGACAAGATTGCCATCGTGGCGAGCGGTGGCGTCCCTGACGGTCCCTTTTGCACTATTTAGGCGACGCAGACGGGCATTTAATGCCCTGGTCCCCTGCCGTTAGGGTTAGGTATGATACACTGTAGCAGGTAGCTGTACCAACCGCAACACCTTTCCATTTTTACCCTTGTCTACGTTGCCACCTGTCGGTGACCCCTTGAGCATATAAAAGGAGGCCCATGCGCAATGTAAGGGAGAGAAGAGAACACTCACGCTCGGTCTCGTTAGCTGCTGGGGTGTACTATAGCACTCCGCGCTCCCGAGCAAGAACTCAATACAAACCACAAAGCAGGAGTAGGGTTTTACGCATCCATGCGGCCCGAACCTGGGTAAACTGCTCGTGTGCTTCGCCTCGATCCGCTCTTCGTGCGACCCTCGCCCCACGCGAACCGAAAGGGCTTGGTCTGCCGGTCCCATTGGTTCTTGTGGATTAGTCCCCCCGACAAGGTACAACTAATTTTTTTGGTATTTTGCATTTCCTACCCATAACTAAAGATAGAAAACAACTAAGAACAGCAAATAAAAACTACTTAGTGATAAAGCAAACAAGCACACACGAGAATATTCACCCCATGCTATTTCTCCCCGACAACAGTGCTAGAAAAAGGTCATGATAACCCACAAGTATAGGGGATCAATTGTGGCCTCTTTCAATAAGTAAGAGTGTCGAACTCAACGAGGAGCTAAAGGTAGAACAAATATTCCCTCAAGTTCTATCGACCACCGATACAACTCTACGCACACTTGACGTTCGCTTTACCTAGAACAAGTATGAAACTAGAAGTACTTTGTAGGTGTTTTTGGGTAAGCTTGCAAGGAAGTAAAGAACAAAAAAATAAAAGCTAGGGGCTGTTTAGATAAAGACACAACTAAATTAGTTTTAGTAGAGAGCTTTTGTCAACAAGAAAGTTATTTGTCCCTAGGCAATCGATAACTGGACTGGTAATCATTATTGCAATTTTATTGGAGGGAGAGGCATAAGCTAACATACTTTCTCTACTTGGATAATATGCACTTATGATTGGAACTCTAGCAAGCATCCACAACTCCTAAAGATTCATTAAGGTAAAACCCAACCATAGCATTAAAGTATCAAGTCCCCTTTATCCCATACGCAAACAACCTACTTACTCGGGTCTGTGCTTCTGTCACTCACGCCACCCACCATAAGCAAATCATAAGCATATTGAAAACCCTACAGCGGGAATACCTCACGCTTGCGCGACACGTAGAGCACCATTGGACAGCACCAATAATAAAACATACAACTCAAACCAATCACGATCATCAAATAGCCATTAGGACAAAACAGATCTACTCAAACATCATATGATAGCCATACATCATTGGGAAATAATATATAGCGTTGAGCACCATGTTTAAGTAGAGGTTACAGCGGGTAAGAGAGAGGTTACACCGCTGCATAGAGGGGGGAAGAGTTGGTGATGATGGCGGTGAAGTTGTTGGTGAAGATGGCGATGATGATGGTGGCCCCCGGTGGCACTCCGGCACCACCGGAAGCAAGGGGGAGAGGGCCCCCTTCTTCTTCTTCTTCTTCCTTGACGTCCATCCTAGATGGGAGAAGGGTTTCCCCTCTGGTCCTTGGCTCCCATGGCGTGGGAGGGGAGAGAGCCCCTCCGAGATTGGATCTATCTCTCTGTCTCTCACTGATCCGTAACTCTGATTGGCCTGAAACCTTCACCGTGATTTTTTTCCGAATATTAGCATTCTTGCGGCAAAAGAAGAGCGTCAACCGCCTTATGGTGGGCTCACGAGGGTAGGGGGCGCGCCCTAAGGGGGGGTGCCCCCCTGCCTCGTGACCACCTCGGGCACTGGTTCGCGTTGATTTTCCTTCCGAATTTTCCATATTTTCCAAAACTAAGCTCCGTCCGTTTTTATCCCGTTTGGACTCCGTTTGATATGGATATTCTGCGAAACCAAAAACGTGCAACAGACAGGAACTGGCAATGGGCACTGGATCAATATGTTAGTCCCAAAAATAATATAAAAAGTTGCCAAAAAGTATATGAAAGTTGAATAATATTGGCATAGGACAATCAAAAATTATAGATACGATGGAGACGTATCACCGACCGTTGTCGGAGAAGCTTCGTTCGATTTGTGCGGTGACCGGAGGGAGCTGGGCGTGGGCGGTCTCGACATGGTTTTGGGCGGCCTCCATCCGGGCTAAGGCCTCCGCTGTGGAACGGACAACTGCTATGCCGCTCTAGCCAGTTGTTATCCCTCAGCCAGATGTTGCTGCCACCACAAACAGCGACCGTTTGGGCTGCCATGGACTACCAGACGCAGATTGCGGCCGTGCTCATGCACCTTGTTAGCACGCGCATGGCGGTTGTGCCCGCGCTCTCGCCAGAGTGGGCCACCAAAGTTGCCCTCACGACGCGGGTCCACGTGCCCTTCTTTCACTGGCGATGATTGAATAGGGAAATGATATTTGGGGAGCGAGCTAGTGTGCTTGAGACACCGGCTATGGACTATAGCTAACACACCTTCTCGCGTAAGTCATAGGCATACTATACACCGACGGTGCTCCAAGATATTTTGTGTTGCATCTCACACGGTTGGTGATAATAAACTATGTGCGATCTACTTGATTTTTAATCTTGATTTGAATTGCATAATGGGGTCACAGTGGCAATGGACGGTGTTTGAATTGCTAGACCTTTTATCTGGAATGAACACGCAACTACATGTGTGTCGTAAAAGAATTGGAAATATTCGGAGTTTGTTTGAACATTTTATAAATTAAATTGGTTTTCTAGCCATTTCAAGTGCACCATTCAAAATTAAACTACATGCACATGCTCCGGTGCACCAACATGGGTTGTAAAATCATATATGTGTCCATGGGTTTATGATTATCTCCAATGCAAGAAATGGGGATGAAATTCGAACACCACGGCACCGTGGCTCTCCGATAAACGTCGACATACTTGCTTTCGTAATTCTAGTAAACCCAAAATTCTTCTGAAATTCATGAACCTTGGCATGCTATCATGGAGCAGCATCACCATGCCGTGGTAAAAAAAAATTCTTGTTGGAGCAGGATTGGGAATAAGCTTCTCATAAACCAGAGCTTCTCACACAACAAGTATGATGGTTTCGGTAGGGAACGTTTCACCTTTCTGGACGAAACGATATCCGTTGCCTCTTCTCAATTTAATTTTTTTTCCTAGTGTCAACATAGAAGAACAGGAGTCTTGTGTCAATTTTTGGGATTTTTTGGGGTTCGCTTGGACATTTCTATACATTAACTGAGTTTTCTGTGAATTCATGTGCATAATTCAAATTTGAACTACAGGCACATGATCTAATGCATATAAATTAGTTGAAAATTTAAATCTGTGTCCTTGGTTGCCTGCTTAGGTCCCATGCAAGAAATGGGAATGAATGTCAAACACCCTGCCAATGTCACTCGGCCGCAAACATAGAGATACCTAGTTTTTAAATTCTAGTAAATCCAAAACTCGTCTGAAATTCATGAATCTTGGCATGCTATCATGGAGCAGCATCAACATGCCGTGGTAAAACTTTTGTCCCATTTGGGGCAGGTTTGGGTATATGCTTCTCACAAACTAGAGCTTCTCACAACAGGGATGATGGTTTGGGTAGGGAACGTCCCACCTTTGGGGACAAAACGATATCCATTGCCTCTTATTGCTTCCAAAAAATTTCTCGTGTCAACATAGAACAACAGGAGTGTTGTGTCAATTTTTGTGATTTTTCAGGGTTCGTTTTGACATTGTTATGCATTAACTGAGTTTTCAATGCATTTATGTGCATAATTCAAATTTGAACTACATGCACATACTCTAGTGCATATAAATTGGTTGAAAAATCAAATATGTGTCCTTCGGTGGATGCTTAGGTCCCATGCAAGAAATGGGAATGAATTTCAAACACTAGGGCATCATTGAATGCCGGCAAAACATTGAGATGCCTTGTTTTTAAATTCTAGTAAATCCAAAACTCGTCTGAAATTCATGAAACTTGGCATGCTATCATGGAGCGGCATCAACATGCTGTGGTAAAAAATCCCATTCGGGGCAAGTTTGGGTATATGCTTCTCACAAACCAGAGCTTCTCACAACAAGCATGATTGTTTCGGTGTGGAACATCTGACCTTTGGGGATGAAACGATATACTTTTCCTCTTATTGCTTCCAAAAAATTTCTCGTGTCAACATAGAATAACAGAAGTGTTGTGTCATTTTTTGTGAGTTTTTGGGGTTCGTTTGGATATTTTTATGCATTAACTGAGTTTTCAATTCATTTATGTGCATAATTCAAATTTGAACTACATGCAGATCCTCCAGTGCATATAAATTGGTTGAAAAATCAAATATGTGTCCTTGCTTCATGCTTAGGTCCCATGAAAGAAATGGGAATGAATTTCAAACACCAGGGCACCATTGATTGCCGGCAAAACATTGAGATGCCTGGTTTTTAAATTCTTGTAAATCCAAAACTCGTTTGAAATTCATGAAACTTGATGTGCTATCATGGAGCGGCATCAACATGCCGTGGTAAAATTTTTGCCCCGTTCGGGGCAGGTTTGGGTATATGCTTCTCACAAACCAGAGCTTCTCACAACAAGCATGATGGTTTCGGTAGGGAAAGTCCCACCTTTGGGGACGAAAAGATATCCATTGCCTCTTATTGCTTCCAAAAAAATTCTCGTGCCAACATAGAACAATAGGAGTGTTGTGTCAATTTTTGTGATTTTTCGGGGTTCGTTGGGACATTTTTATGCATTAATTGAGTTTTCAATGCATCTATGTGCATAATTCAAATTTGAACAACATGCAGATGCTCCAGTGCATATAAATTGGTTAAAAATCAAATCTATGTCCCTGGGTGCATGCTTGGGTTCCATGCAAGAAATGGGAATGAATTTCAAACACCAGGGCACCGTTGATTGCCAGCAAAACATTGAGATGCCTGGTTTTTAAATTCTAGTAAATCCAAAACAGGTCTGAAATTCATGAAACATGGCATGCTTTCATGGGGTAGCATCAACATGACGTGGTAAAAACTTTGTCCCGTTTGGGGTAGGTTTGGGTATATGCTTCTCACAAAACAGAGCTTCTCACAACAAGCATGATGGTTTCGGTTGGGAACGTCCCACCTTTGGGGATGAAACGATATCCATTGCCTCTTGTCGCTTCCAAAAAATTTCTCGTGTTTCCATAGAACAACAGGAGTGTTGTGTCAATTTTTGTGATTTTTCAGGGTTCGTTTGGACATTTGTATGCATTAACTAAGTTTTCAATGCATTTATGTACATAATTCAAATTTGAACCACATGCACATGTTCCAGTGCATATAAATTGGTTGAAAAAACAAATGTATGTCCCTGGGTGCATGCTTAGGTCCCATGCAAGAAATGGGAATGAATTTCAAATACCAGGGCACCGTAGATTGCCAGCAATACATTGAGATGCCTGTTGTTTATATTCTAGTAAATCCAAAACACGTCTGAAATTCATGAAACTTGGCATGCTTTCATGGAGCGGCATCAACATGCCGTGGTGAAATTTTTGTCCTGTTTGGGGGCAGGTTTGGGTATATGCTTCTCACAAACCAGAGCTTCTCAGAACTAGTATGATGGTTTCAGTAGGGACGTCCCACCTTTGGGAACGAAACGATATCCATTGCCTCTTATTGCTTCCAAAAAATTTCTCATGTCAACATAGAACAACAGGAGTGTTGTGTCAATTTTTGTGATTTGGGGTTCGTTTGGACATTTTTATGCATTAACTTTGTTTTCAATGCATTTATGTGCATAATTCAAATTTGAACTACATGCACATGCACTAGTGCATATAAATTGGTTGAAAAAACAAATCTGTGTACTTTGGTTCATGCTTAGGTCCCATGCAAGAAATTGGAATGAATTTCATACACCAGGGCACCGTTGATTGCCGACAAAACATTGAAATGCATCGTTTTTAAATTCTAGTAAATCCAAAACTCGTCTGAATTTAATGAAACTTGGCATGCTATCATGGAGCGGCATCAACATGTCGTGGTAAAAATTTTGTCCCGTTTGGGGCAGGTTTGGGTATATGCTTCTCAAAAACAAGAGCTTCTCACAACAATAATGATGCTTTCAGTAGGGAACGTCCCACCATTGGGGACGAAAAGATATCCATTGCCTCTTATTGCTTCCAAATTTTTTCTCGTGTCAACATAGAACAACAGGAGTGTTGTCTCAATTTTTGTGATTTTTCGGGGTTTGTCTGGACATTTTTATGCATTAACTGAGTTTGCAATGCATTTATGTGCATAATTCAAATTTAAACTACATGCACATTCTCCCGTGCATATAAATTGGTTGAAAAATCAAATCTATGTCCTTGGGTGCATGCTTAGGTCCCATGCAAGAAATGGGAATGAATTTCAAACACCAGGGCACCGTTGATTTCCGACAAAACATTGAGATGCCTGGTTTTTAAATTAAAGTAAATCCAAAACTTGTCTGAAATTCATGAAACTTGGCATGCTTTCATGGAGCAGCATCAACATGCCGTGGTAAAAATTTTGCCCGTTTGGGGCAGGTTTGGGTATATGCTTCTCACAAACCAGAGCTTCTCACAACAAGGATGATGGTTTCGGTAGGGAACGTCCCACCTTTGGGGACGAAACGATATCCATTGCCTCTTATTGCTTCCAAAAAATTTCTCGTGTCAACATAGAACACCAGGAGTGTTGTGTAAATTTTTGTGATTTTTTGGGGTTCGTTTGGACATTTTTATGCATTAACTAAGTTTTCAATGCATTTATATGCATAATTCAAATTTGAACTACATGCACATACTCCAGTGCATATAAATTGGTTGAAAAATCAAATATCTGTCCTTGGGTGGATTCTTAGGTCCCATGCAAGAAATGGGAATGAATTTCAAACACCAGGGCACCGTTGAATGCCGGAAAAACATTGAGATGCCTTGTTTTTAAATTCTTGTAATTCCAAAACTCGTCCGAAATTCAAGAAACTTGGCATGCTATCATGGAGCGGCATCAACATGCCATGGTAAAAAAAATCCCATTTGGACATTATTGGGTCTATAATTTTTGATTCCTCCATGCTATATTATCTATAATTTTGGACATTATTGGGCTTTATTATCCACTTTTATATTATTTTTGGGACTAACCTATTAACCGGAGGCCCAGCCCAGAATTGCTATTTTTTTGCCTGTTTTACGGTTTCGAAGAAAAGGAATATCAAACGGAGTCCAAACGGAATGAAACCTTCGGGAACGTGATTTTCTCAACGAACAAGACCAGGGAGACTTGGACCCTACATCAATAAAGGAAACAGGAGGCCACGAGGTGGGGGGTGTGGCTACCCCCCCAGGCGCGCCCTCCACCCTCATGGGCCCCCTATTGCTCCACTGACGTACTCCTTACTCCTATATATACCTATGTACCCCCAAACGATCAGATACGGAGCCAAAAACCTAATTCCACCGCCGCAACTTTCTATATCCACGAGATCCCATCTCAGGGCCTGTTCCAGAGCTCCACCGGAGGGGGCATCGATCACGGAGGGCTTCTACATCAACACCATAGCCCCTCCGATGAAGTGTGAGTAGTTTACCTCAGACCTACGGGTCCATAGTTAGTAGCTAGATGGCTTCTTCTCTCTTTTTGGATCTCAATACAATGTTCTCCCCCTCTCTTGTGGAGAACTATTCAATGTAATCTTCTTTTTTGCGTTGTGTTTGTTGAGACTGATGAATTGTGTGTTTATGATCAAGTCTATCTATGAATATTATTTGAATCTTCTCTGAATTGTTTTATGTATGATTGGTTATCTTTGCAAGTCTCTTCGAATTATCAGTTTGGTTTGGCCTACTAGATTGATCTTTCTTGCAATGGGAGAAGCGCTTAGCTTTGGGTTCAATCTTGCGGTGCCCTTTCCCAGTGACAGTAGGGGCAGCAAGGCATGTATTGTATTGTTGCCATCGAGGATAACAAGATGGGGTTTTCTTCATATTGCATGAGTCTATCCCACTACATCATGTCATCTTGCTTAAGGCCTTACTCTCTTTTTAACATAATACTCTAGATGCATGCTGGATAGCGGTCGATGAGTGGAGTAATAGTAGTAGATGCAGGCAGGAGGCGGTCTACTTGTCTCGGACATGATGCCCATATACATGATCATACCTAGATATTCTCATAACTATGCTCAACTCGGTCAATTGTTCAACAGTAATTTCTTCACCCACCGTAGAATACTAATGCTCTTGAGAGAAGCCACTAGTGAAACCTATGGCCCCCGGGTCTATCTTTATCATATTAATCTCCTACTACTTAGTTATTTCCTTTGCTATCTACTTTGCCTTTATTTTACTTTGCATCTTTATCATAAAAATACCAAAAATATTATCTTATCATATCTATCAGATCTCACTCTCGTAAGTGGCCTTATAGGGATTGACAACCCCTATTTGCGTTGGTTGCGAGGATTTATTTGTTTTGTGTGGGTACGAGGGACTCGCGCATAGCGTCCTACTAGATTGATACCTCATTTCTCAAAAACTGAGGGAAATACTTAGGCTACTTTGCTGCATCATCCCTTCCTCTTCGAGGAAAACCAACGCAGTGCCCAAGAGGTAGAAATGCATAAGCACTAGTGCATATAAATTGGCTGAAAAAACAAATATGTGTACTTGGGTCCATGCTTAGGTCCCATGCAAGAAATGGGAATGAATTTCATACACCAGGGCACCGTTGATTGCCGACAAAACATTGAGATGCCTGGTTTTTAAATTCTAGTAAATCCAAAACTCGTCTGAAATTAATGAAACTTGGCAAGCTATCATGGAGTGGCATCAACATGTTGTTGTAAAAATTTTGTCCCATTTGGGGCAGGCTTGGGTATATGCTTCTCAAAACAAGAGCTTCTCACAACAAGAATGATGCTTTCGGTAGGGAACGTCCCACCTTTGGGGACGAAAAGATATCCATTGCCTCTTATTGCTTCCAAAATTTTCTCGTGTCAACATAGAACAACAGGAGTGTTGTGTCAATTTTTGTGATTTTTCGGGGTTCATTTGGACATTTTTATGCATTAACTGAGTTTTCAATGCATTTATGTGCATAATTCAAATTTGAACTACATGCACATTCTCCCGTGCATATAAATTGGTTGAAAAATCAAATCTTTGTCCTTGGGTGCATGCTTAGGTCCCATGCAAGAAATGGGAATGAATTTCAAACACCAGGGCACCGTTGATTGCCGGCAAAACATTGAGATGCCTGGTTTCTAAATTATAGTAAATCCAAAAGTTGTCTGAAATTGATGAAACTTGACATGCTTTCATGGACCGACATCAACATGCCATGGTAAAAATTTGTCCCGTTTGGGGTAGGTTTGGGTATATGCTTCTCACAAACCAGAGCTTCTCACAACAAGCGTGATGGTTTCGATAGGGAACGTCCCACTTTTAGGGACGAAATGATATCCATTGCCTTTTATTGCTTCCAAAAAATTTCTCGTGTCAACATAGAACAACAGGAGTGTTGTGTCAATTTTTGTGATTTTTCGAGGTTCGTTTGGACATTTTGTATGCATTAAGTGAGTTTTCAATGCATTTATGCGCATAATTCAAATTTGAACTACATGCACATGCTCTAGTGCATATAAATTGGTTGAAAAAATAAATCTGTGTCATTGGGTGCATGCTTAGGTCCCATGCAAGAAATGGGAATGAATTTCAAACACTAGGGTACCGTTGATTGTTGGCAAAACATTAAGATGCATGGTTTTTAAATTCTAGTAGATCCAAAACACGTGTGAAATTTATGAAACTTGGCATGCTATGATGGAGCGGCATCAACATGCCGTGGTAAGAATTTTGTCCCATTCGGGGCAGGTTTGGGTATATGCTTCTCACAAACCAGAGCATCTCACAACAAGCATGATGGTTTCAGTAGGGAACGTCCAACCTTTGGGGACTAAACGATATCCATTGCCTCTTATTACTTCCAAAAAATTTCACATGTCAACATAGAACAACAGGAGTGTTGTGTCATTTTTGTGATTTTTTGGGGTTCATTTGGACATTTTTATGTGTTAACTAATTTTCAATGCATTTATGTACATAATTCAAATTTGAACTACATGCACATGCTCTAGTGCATTTAAATTGGTTGAAAAATCAAATTTGTGTCCTTGGGTGCATGCTTAGGTCCCATGCAAGAAATGGGAATGAATTTAAAACACCAGGGCACCGTTGATTATCGGCAAAACATTGAGATGTCTGGTTTAAATTCTAGTAAATCCAAAACTCGTCTGCAATTCATGAAACTTGGCGTGCTATCATGGAGCAGCATCAACATGCCGTGGTAAAATTTCTGTCCCATTTGGGGCATGTTTGGGTCTATGCTTCTCACAAACCAGAGCTTCTCACAACAAGCATGATGGTTTCGGTAGGGAACGTCCCACCTTTGGGGATGAAACGATATCCATTGCCTCTTATTGCTTCCAAAAAAATTCTCGTGTCAACATAGAACAACAAGAGTGTTGTGTCAATTTTTGTGATTTTTAGGTGTTTGTTTGGACAATTTTATGCATTAACTAAGTTTTCGATGCGTTTATGTTCATAATTCAAATTTGAACTACATGCACATGCTCCAGTGCATATAAATTGGTTGAAAAATCAAATTTGTGTCTCGGGTGCATTGTTAGGTCCCATGCAAGATATGGGAATGAATTTCAAACACGAGGGCACCGTTGATTGCCGGCAAAACGTTGAGATGCCTGGTTTCTAAATTCTAGTAAATCCAAAACTCGTCTGAAATTCATGAGACTTGGCATGCTTTCATGGAGCGGCATCAATATGACGTGGTAAATTTTTTTTCCCGTTTGGGGCACGTTTGGGTATATGCTTCTCACAAACCAGAGCTTCTCACAACAAGCATGATGGTTTCGGTAGGGAATGTCCCACCTTTGGGGACGAAACGATATCCATTGCCTTTTAGTGCTTCCAAAAAAATTTCTCGTGTCAACATAGAACAACAGGAGTGTTGTGTCAATTTTTGTGATTTTACGAGGTTCATTTGGACATTTTATGCATTAAATGAGTTTTCAATGCATTTATGCGCATAATTCAAATTTGAACTACATGCACATTCTCTCGTGCATATAATTGGTTGAAAAATCAAATCTATGTCCTTGCGTGCATGCTTAGGTCCCATGCAAGAAATGGGAATTAATTTCAAACACCAGGGCACCGTTGATTGCCGGCAAAACATTGAGATGCCTGGTTTTTAAATTCTAGTAAATCCAAAACTTGTCTGAAATTCATGAAACTTGACATGCTTTCATGGACCGGCATCAACATGCCATGGTAAAAATTTGTCCCGTTTGGGGTAGGTTTGGGTAGATGCTTCTAACAAACCAGAGCTTCTCACAACAAGCGTGATGGTTTCGATAGGGAACGTCCCACCTTTGGGGAAGAAACGATATCCATTGCCTCTTATTGCGTCCAAAAAATTTCTCGTGTCAACATATAACAACAAGAGTGTTGTGTCAATTTTTGTGATTTTTCGAGGTTCGTTTGGAAATTTTTATGCATTAACAGAGTTTTCAATGCATTTATGTCCATAATTCAAATTTGAAGTACATGCACATGCTCTAGTGCATATAAATTGGTTGAAAAAATAAATCTGTGTCATTGGGTGCATGCTTAGATCCCATGCAAGAAATGGGAATGAATTTCAAACACTAGGGCACCGTTGATTGTTGGCAAAACATTAAGATGCAAGGTTTTTAAATTCTAGTAGATCCAAAACACGTGTGAAATTTATGAAACTTGGCATGCTATGATGGAGCGGCATCAACATGCCGTGGTAAAAATTTTGTCCCATTTGGGGCAGGTTTGGGTATATGCTTCTCACAAACCAGAGCTTCTCACAACAAGCATGATGGTTTCAGTAGGGAACGTCCAACCTTTGGGGACTAAACGATATCCATTGCCTCTTATTACTTCCAAAAAATTTCACATGTCAACATAGAACAACAGGAGTGTTGTGTCATTTTTGTTATTTTTTGGGGTTCATTTGGACATTTTTATGTGTTAACTAATTTTCAATGCATTTATGTACATAATTCAAATTTGAACTACATGCACATGCTCTAGTGCATTTAAATTGGTTGAAAAATCAAATTTGTGTCCTTGGGTGCATGCTTAGGTCCCATGCAAGAAATGGGAATGAATTTCAAACACCAGGGCATCGTTGATTATCGACAAAACATTGAGATGTCTAGTTTAAATTCTAGTAAATCCAAAACTCATCTGCAATTCATGAAACTTGGCGTGCTATCATGGAGCGGCATCAACATGCCGTGGTAAAATTTCTGTCCCATTTGGGGCATGTTTGGCTCTATGCTTCACACAAACCAGAGCTTCTCACAACAAGCATGATGGTTTCGGTAGGGAACGTCCCACCTTTGGGGATGAAACGATATCCATTGCCTCTTATTGCTTCCAAAAAAATTCTTGTGTCAACATAGAACAACAAGAGTGTTGTGTCAATTTTTGTGATTTTTAGGTGTTTGTTTGGACAATTTTATGCATTAACTAAGTTTTCGATGCGTTTATGTTCATAATTCAAATTTGAACTACATGCACATGCTCCAGTGCATATAAATTGGTTGAAAAATCAAATTTGTGTCTCGGGTGCATTGTTAGGTCCCATGCAAGATATGGGAATGAATTTCAAACACGAGGGCACCGTTGATTGCCGGCAAAACGTTGAGATGCCTGGTTTCTAAATTCTAGTAAATCCAAAACTCGTCTGAAATTCATGAGACTTGGCATGCTTTCATGGAGCGGCATCAATATGACGTGGTAAATTTTTTTTCCCGTTTGGGGCACGTTTGGGTATATTGCTTCTCAACAAACCGAAGCTTTCACAACAAGCATGATGGTTTCGGTAGGGAATGTCCCACCTTTGGGGACGAAACGATATCCATTGCCTTTTAATGCTTCCAAAAAAATTTCTCGTGTCAACATAGAACAACAGGAGTGTTGTGTCAATTTTTGTGATTTTACGAGGTTCATTTGGACATTTTATGCATTAAATGAGTTTTCAATGCATTTATGCGCATAATTCAAATTTGAACTACATGCACATTCTCTCGTGCATATAATTGGTTGAAAAATCAAATCTATGTCCTTGGGTGCATGCTTAGGTCCCATGCAAGAAATGGGAATTAATTTCAAACACCAGGGCACCGTTGATTGCCGGCAAAACATTGAGATGCCTGGTTTTTAAATTCTAGTAAATCCAAAACTTGTCTAAAATTCATGAAACTTGACATGCTTTCATGGACCGGCATCAACATGCCGTGGTAAAAAATTTGTCCCGTTTGGGGCAGGTTTGGGTCTATGCTTCTCACAAACCAGAGCTTCTCACAACAAGCATGATGGTTTCGATAGGGAACGTCCCACTTTTAGGGACGAAATGATATCCATTGCCTTTTATTGCTTCAAAAAAATTTCTCGTGTCAACATAGAACAACAGGAGTGTTGTGTCAATTTTTGTGATTTTTCGAGGTTCGTTTGGACATTTTGTATGCATTAACTGAGTTTTCAATGCATTTATGCGCATAATTCAAATTTGAACTACATGCACATGCTCCAGTGCATAAAAATTGGTTGAAAAATCAAATATGTGTCCTTGGGTGCATGCTTAGGTCCCATGCAGGAAATGGGAATGAATTTCAAGCACCAGGGCACCGTTGATTGCCGGCAAAACATTGAGATGCCTGGTTTTAAAATTCTAGTAAATCCAAAACTCGTCTGAAATTCATGGAACATGCATGCTTTATGGAGCGGCATCAACATGCCGTGGTAAAAATTTTGTCCTATTTGGGGCAGGTTTGGGTATACGCTTCTCACAAATTGGAGCTTCTCACAACAAGCTTGATGGTTTCGGTAGCGAACGTCCCACCTTTGGGGACGAAACGATATCCATTGCCTCTTATTGTTTCCAAATTTTTTTTGGTGTCAACATAGAACAATAGGAGTGTTGTGTCAATTTTTTTGATTTTTCGGGGTTCGTTTGGACATTTTGTAACACCCCGGATACAACTTTCCATATTTTTACTCCGACTCTTGCCTTTTTCGGAGATGCGATATGAGTTTCCCTTCGTGGTTGGGTTTTGTATTCGTTTTGCATTTTGTACATATCATGCATTTCATATCATGTCATCATGTGCATCGCATTTGCATACGTGTTCGTCTCATGCATCCGAGCACTTTCCCCGTTGTCCATTTTGCAATCCGACACTCCTACGTCCTCCGGCGCCCCCTTTTGTCTCTTTTCGTGTCTGGGTGTTAAACATTCTCAAAATGGACCGAGATTTGCCAAGAGGCCTTGGTACACCACCCGTAGACCGCCTGTCAAGTTTCGTGCCATTTGGAGTCCGTTTGATACTCCAATGGTTAACCGGGGAACCGTAAAGGCCTCGTGTGTGTTGCAGCCCAACACCCCTCCAAGGTGGCCCAATAACCCATCCAAACCCCCTCCGTCCTCTCGGCCGTTCGATCACGATCGCGTGGCCGAAAAACCACACTCCATTTGGACTCTCCTAGCTCCCTCTACCTATATATATGCGTCTCCCTTTGATTTTTTTTGCGGATGAACCCTAACCTCCTCCTCCTCCGCGCGTCCGGACGCGTCCGCGCCGCGCTGGACATGTCCACCGCCCTCAGCCACATCGCCCGGACCAATCCCGGGGCGACACGTCACCGCCGCCACCGCCCTCGCCCACTCACGCGCTGCCAACTTACCCTCTCTCTCCCCACCATCGCGATAGGCCCAGCGGGCCCAGATCCGGCCCGCCTGGCCCGGCAGCCGCCGCCGGGAGCCCGCAGGCGCCCCGAGCCCCGCCTCACCGATTCGGCACGCCGTCCTCGACCATCGCTGTCGGCGCCCCGCTCCGGCAGCCGCCTCGTCACCGCCGCCCACAGCTGCACCTCGCCGTGCCGCAGCCTTCGCCCGGCGCCCCGCCGCCCATGCCGGCTCGGCCCCACCGGCATGCCACCTCGCCTCCTGCTTTCCGCGCCCGCCGCGCCCGCGCGCTTCCGCCACCGACCGCCGCCAACTCGTCTTCCCGCCAGCGCCGGACTGCCCGCTCTTCAGTCGCGTCACCGGCGCCGCCGCGTGCCTGCCGCGCCCTGCGCCTCCCCGCCGTCGTCGGCGCCGGATCCGGCGAGATCCGTCCGGATCCAGCACCACGAGAAGCTCCCCCGCAACTCCGGCGAGCCCCCGCATCTCCGGCCGCCGTCTTCCTCCACTCCGGCGAGAACTCCGGTGAGATCCCGGAGAGTGGACGAGATCCACCACGCCCTCCTTCCAAACGGCCTCGCTGTGTCCCGGATCCCCTCGCCCCGCACATCCTCGTCCCGTTCACTTTTCCGGAGGTTGACTTTTCTCTAAGTCCCCAGATCTGTGATATTTTCAGACCATGTTCATCGCATCATAACTCCATGACCGTAGCTCCGTTTTGCATGCATGATATATCAAAATGTTCATCATGATGTGCTCTTCATTTTGTTCCATTGTGACATGCTTGTTTGAATCCATCTTGATGCCCAAATCGTGGATGCAAGAGGGTTATAAATTGTTAGGTGCTAATTCTTATCAAATTATGAGCATTTGTCATTTTTGTTACAATTGTTGTGTGCTGCATATGGCTATGAGCTCTACATGTGTTTGGGGGTATGCCATGCCATCTTTACAGGGGTGTATGCCTTGTATTTTTGTGATCAATGTACTGACTAGCACAAGAATGCAAAGTAGCTCTCGTGATATTGTTGTTTTCGGAGACTTAGAATTTCACCAAGTCATTGCTCTGCTGTTATTTTTATGCCATGTATTCATGTTGCTACAGAGAGATCCATGCTTCTTTTGAGTATGTTCAGTAAGGATGATTTTGACATATGGTTGTGCTCTGTCCATCCATGCCCATGTTTGCATTTATGGAGTGCCTAGAATGACTCAATCTTTCTTTACTTTTGCTATAAAATGTTCCTGGCAAATTGTTTACATGTTAATCAATTTTGCCAAGGTTGTTATAGTTGATCCATGCATGCTATGAGTTTGTTCTTGCTTCGGTTAGCTTCGTGAACATGTCTTCTTGATGATGCTATGCTTATCCTGTCATGCAATGCCTTGTGTTGAGTGCATCGAGCTCGCAAACATGCCTTCACAATTCTGTTTTTTGCCATGTCCAGTTTTCTGCTAAGTCTGAATCTGTTAACGAAACTTGCTATGTTTACATGGGTGCCATCATATCTTCTGATCATTTTTGGCTTATGGTCAGTAAGGGACTTTTGTTCTATGCTTTGAGTAGATTCATGCCATGCCTTTGTTTTCTATGTTATGTTCCTGTAGTATGTTGTTAGCTTGCTCTAAACATGTCTTCCTGATGTTAAGTCTGTGATGCTATTATCTTTTGCACTTTTGCCATGCTTGTTTGAACCTGCTATTTTGTGATTTAGCCATAGCTCAGTGTTCATCTTTTGTCAAGAATCTTGAGTAGATCACTGCCATGTGCTTTGTTGCCATGTTAGAGTGCAGTAGCTTATTTTCTTGTTGCATTTTAGATGGCATTGTGCTGTTAATCGCAGAATTGTGCCATTCTTGTCTTGCTTGCCATTTGCAAACCGTGCATCCGATTCTGGTGATCTTTATATCGATTTCGACCAAAATCATCTCATCTTTCCAAAGGCACTCTTGGTTTGCCAAGTTGAGGCCTGGTTCAATCTTTTCCTTCCGGAGCACGCATATGCATTGCATATCACATCCCGCATATCATGCCATGTTTTGCATCATGTTGCTTGCGCATTGCACCGTGATTGATTGTTGGTCCTTTGCTTGTGTTCTTGCTTTGGGTAGAGCTGGGAGACGAGTACGTTTTCGAGGAATCCGTTGAGTACGCTATCGAGGATCACTTCTATCTTTGCTTGCTAGTTGCTCGCTCTTTTGCTATGCCACGATACCTACCACTTGCTATATCATGCATCCCATATTGCCATCTCAGCCTCTAACCCACCTTACCTAGCAAACCATTGTATGGCTATGTTACCGCTTTGCTCAGCCCCTCTTATAGTGTTGCAAGTTGCAGGTGAAGATGGAGTTTTGTTCCATGTCGGAACATGGATTTTGTTGGGATATCATTATTATATCTTGTTTACTTTAATGCATCTATATACTTGGTAAAGGGTGGAAGGCTCGGCCTTATGGCTGGTGCTTTGTTCCACTCTTGCCGCCCTAGTTTCCGTCATACCGGTGTTATGTTCCTTGATTTTGCGTTCCTTACGTGGTTGGGTTATAATGGGAACCCCTTGACAGTTTGCCTTGAATAAAACTCCTCCAGCAAGGCCCAACCTTGGTTTTACCATTTGCCACCTAAGCCTTTTTCCTTTGGGTTCTGCAGACTCAAGGGTCATCTTTATTTTAAACCCCCCGGGCCTGTGCTCCTCTGAGTGTTGGTCCAAACTAGAGCCCCTTGCAGCGCCACCTCGGGGAAACTTGAGGGTTGGTTTTATTTCTACGGATTGCTTATCCGGTGTGCCCTGAGAACGAGATATGTGCAGCTCCTATCGGGATTTGTCGGCACATTCGCGTGGCTTTTCTAGTCTTGTTTTACCATTGTTGAAATGTCTTGTAACCGGGATTCCGAGTTTGATCGGGTCTTCCTAGGAGAAGGAGTATCCTTCGTTGACTGTGAGAGCTTGTGATGAGCAAAGTTGGGACACCCCTACAGGGTTTTGAACTATCGAAAGCCGTGCCCGCAGTTATGGGCAGATGGGAATTTGTTAATATCCGGTTGTAGAAAACCTAACACTTAACTTAATTAAAATGAATCAACCGCGTGCGTAGCCGTGATGGTCTCTTTCTGATGGAGTCCGGGAAGTGAACACGGTTCTCATGTTATGCTTGAACGTAAGTAGTTTCAGGATCACTTCTTGATCTTTATAGCTTCTCGACCGTGCTTTACTTCTCTTCTCGCTCTCATTTGCGTAAGCTAGCCACCATATATGCTAGTGCTTGCTGCAGTTCCACCTCACTACCTTTTCCTACCCATAAGCTTAAATAGTCTTGATCGCGAGGGTGTGAGATTGCTGAGTCCCCGTGACTCACATATTACTTCCAACACTAGTTGCAGGTGCCGATGATACCAGTGCAGGTGACGCAACCCTGCTCAAGTGGGAGCTCGATGAAGATCGTGTTCGTTGTGTTGTTTCATTTCTAGTCGATCAGTAGAGGAGCCCAGTTGGGTCGATCGGGGATCTTTGCATCAGGGGTTGTCTTTCTTTATTTCGTTTCGTAGTCGGACCTTGATTGTATTCTGGATGATGTAATGCTATATTTATGTATTGTTTGAAGTGGCGATTGTAAGCCAACTCTTTATCTCTTTCTTATTCAGTACATGGGATGTGTAAAGATTACCCCTCTTGCGACATGCCTACTATGCGGTTATGCCTCTAAGTCGTGCTCCGACATGTGGGAGATATAGCCGCATCGTGGGTGTTACAAGTTGGTAATCAGAGCCTTCCCCGACTTAGGAGTCCCCCTGGTTGATCGAATTGCTGACGTTGTTGAGTCTAGAAAAATGTTTTGAGTCTTATAGGATTATATATATCAGAGAGTAGGATTCTTTTTACCCCTCAGTCCCTTCGTCACTTTGGTGAGGCCTCCTGGCGTAGAGTTTTGACTCTTCTCTCCTCAAATTTCACGAATTATTATTTTTAGGATGACGCGGGTATCTTGAAATCGTTCCGATGGTTTTATGACGAGAACATTGTTCTTGGTGCCTCCTGACATTTAGGGGTTGTGGCAGTGTCCTGAGGAGTTGAGCTCCGAGGTGTTGTCGTCACAATTTTATCGTTGCAATTCTGGAATACCTGAGTTCGCCAACATCGAAAATCTCCTTTATGCAGTTGTTGGTGAGATAACCTCGATGCCACCCAGTACTGGGGCGGGAGTTCGGGAGTATTGCCATAACTCGTATAACAGATGCTTTTCGAAGGTTGAGGTAAACGATTTCCGAAGGGATCTTGGTTATGTGTTGAAGGATGGATATAGCTGGATGTAGGAATTGTTAGTTTGGGTGAGATATTATGCTTCCCCTGTATCCCCAACACCTTATTGCATAACCAGAAAGTTTCAGGAGTTTATAAGTGGGAATTCAAGTATATCGTAGGATATCTTTCCAACAGACACATGATACGATATGGGATCTATCATATGTTTGTTTCTGGCTTATTCTGCAAGCCAATACTTTGTTTTGTTTTTCAGTTGTGGTAATCAAGTTGCTTCGAAGTCAAGTGTTGATTCCATACCTTTCCTAAGCGGTGTTCTCATACTCCTATGTGAATACCAATCCTTCTTGATCATCGAGATTGTCATGTCAATCCTTTTCAACTGGCGTGTTTTTTCTCTCCAAGTGGATCCGATCATTTTCAGTATTCACAAGATCACCTCTTAGTTTTCCCAACGTTGTTTGCTTCATTCATCCCAAGTTGCCTTTGTTTTTCCCGCCGACCCACCCTTTTTCTTCAAGGACTCAGATTTCTTAATCAAGTATCCATCTTATTGATGTGAAGTCTTTCCATTCTTTTCCGTCAATATTCATATCCGGTGATTCTCAGGAAGATGTTAACGGAGCTTCAAGTTCATCATTCTTTGTTATTTTTCTTCTCCAGTGAAAACAATTCAAGTTTTGTCGATCATATCCTTTTCCTTGTTTCAAATGTTTTATCATGTCGGTGCACCTCTTAATTATCCACTTCTCGCTATTCAATTGTTCCGGAGTGCTGAAGATATCTCAGAAGATTCGTGTTCCCACTCTGCATTCGTTCAAGCTTTTGCGAGAATGTTATCTCATTCAAGCCATTTAATTCAACTGGTGCAATCTATCTTTCAAGTCGTTCAACAGTCTTTCTTTTGAGTGGGCCCTAACCCACAGGTCTTTTCCCAGGATCTTACCCGACTCCTCTATTTTCCCGGATTTACTCTCAAATTCTTTTCAAAGTTTGACGTAAGAATGAATTATCATCAGTCATATGTCTTTCTCCAAGATCCTTCATATGCTTTCATCGTTGGTTAAACCTTTCTAATTTTCTTCCCGTAGTATCTCGACAATTCATGGTGGTGTTTCTCATTGTCATTCTCAACACTTGAAGACCGAAGAAGAGTTACTCTCAAATCTTATCTGTTCTCTCAAAGATTCGTGGTTCTAGCTTGATACCATCCTCTAATAATTATTTTCGATTGTGAGAATTCTTTCCACCTATCGGGAGCAATTCAAGATTCTTTTCAGTTTGATTCTCCGAAGGCCACCAATTCAGGTTTATTCATTCTCAACTTTCAACTATTGTTCTCCAAATCTTACCGGTGCATCATTCAAATATTCTCTTATCAGCTCGTGATCTCTTCGTCCTCATGTAGCTAAATTCCCTCAAGTATCTTCATTCGTTCTCCAATTCTTCCCGGTGTTTTCCTTATCTTTTCTTCGTTCATTTTCAATTCTTACGGTGGTTCGTTCAAGATTTCTCTTCCTTCTTTATCATATTAATTCATCCGTTGTTTCAAGCCTACCGGTGGTTTGTTGAGAATAAGTTGTATGCAATCCATTGTTTGCCATCAATTTAATTGGTGAAGGATACGCATAACGTAATTCTTATTATTGTTTCATCCAAGTGATCTATTTTCTTCGTTCCGAAGTGGTTCATCATATCACATTCTCGGTTCAAGGTGCTTTATCTTTCTTCCGAAGTTCTTTTCAACTTTCCCTTTCATTTGATCATTCTTTCATTAACGGAGTTCTTCATGGATGCTCTGCATGATGGTTTAGCAAGGATTTAATTCCTTCTCGAAGCATTCATCAAGATTTTTTTCAGAGGAGCTCAAGCATTCTTCATCTTGCAATCCGGAGTGCAATTGTTCTCCCTTATCTTTTGAGGTGGTAATATATCATTCTTCATTCACAAGAATGAGCTATTTAAACCCATCACTTTCTTCCATGGAGTTATCTTGGTATAAATTTCACCTAAAGCCTTCCATTGGTAATGTTGCTCTTTGTGGTGATTATCTATGATCCAAGTTTTATCCTTATCACCTCGGTGGAAGAAGATTTCTATCTTTTTCTAGCTCCCAATCAAATCTTTTCTGTGAGTGGCAAGTTGTCACCTCATAATTTTTAGATGTCTTGTATAAGCCCACATCAAGCTTACCCTTTTCGTTGTTGGTTTTCCAACAACTCCGTTATAACTTTCTTGGAAGCGTGCTCTCCCAAGATCTTGTTTCCCTCCGTTCATTCCATTTCATTCTTTCATTTCTTCCGGAGGCATTGTGATGTTGCTTTGTCCAACCCATCTTCTTTTTTTGTCAACATCATTTTCTTTCCTTTCCTTATCCATTTAACCGAAGTGTTGTGTCCTCTGCTCAAGTTCTTTCATCTTATCAAGTCTTGTTTCTCTTTTCAACCGGAGTGCTGTCTGAATTTGTTCTTCCTTGTTCCTCTTTTCTAACGGAGTGTTTTCAACTTTGTTCATCTCCGTTGTATTCTTTTCTCGAAATGGTTTAACCTTTCAAGGTTCTTTGGTTTGACTTATTTGTCAAAGAAGCAACTTTGTTTTACCTCTTGTCTTCCAATTCCTTTTTCCCTCTGGTGCCATCCTAGATCTCTGGACAAGATCCTCTCGTAGTGGTGGAGTGTTGTCACACCCCGGATACAACGTTCCATATTTGTACTCCGACTCTTGCCTTTTCCGGAGATGCGATATGAGTTTCCCTTCGTGGTTGGGTTTTGTCTTCGTTTTGCATTTTGTCCATGTCATGAATTTCATATCATGTCATCATGTGCATTGCATTTGCATACGTGTTCGTCTCATGTATCCGAGCACTTTCCCAGTTGTCCGTTTTGCAATCTGACACTCCTACGTCCTCCGGCGCCCCCTTTTGCCTCTTTTCATGTGCGTATGTTAAACATTCTCGAAATGGACCGAGATTTGCCAAGCGGCCTTGGTACACCACTTGTAGACCGCCTGTCAAGTTTCGTGCCATTTGGAGTCCGTTTGATACTCCAACGGTTAACCGGAGAACCGTAAAGGCCTCGTGTGTGTTGCAGCCCAACCCCCCTCCAAAGTGGCCCAATAACCCATCCAAACCCCCTCCATCCTCTCGGCCGTTCGATCACGATCGCGTGGCCGAAAACCGCACTCCATTTGGACTCTCCTAGCTCCCTCTACCTATATACATGCGTCTCCCTCCGATTTTTTTGTGGATGAACCCTAACCTCCTCCTCCTCCGCGCGTCCGGACGCGTCCGCGCCACGCCGAACATGTCCACCGCCCTTAGCCATGTCGCCCGGACCAATTCCGGGGCGACATGTCACCGCCGCCACCGCCCTCACCCACTCACGCGCTGCCACCTCACCCTCTCTCTCTCCCCTCCACCGCGCTAGGCCCTGCGGGCCGCGATCCGGCCCGCCTGGCCCGGCCGCCACCGCCGCGAGCCCGCAGGCGCCCCGCGCCCCGCCTCACCGATTCGGCACGCCGCCCACGACCATCGCCGCCGGTGCCCCGCTCCGGCAACCGCCTCGTCACCGCCGCCCATTGCTGCACCTCGCCGCGCCGCCGCCTTCGCCCGGCGCCCTGGCGCCCGCGCCGGCTTGGCCCCACCGGCGCGCCACCTCGCCTCCCGCCGTCCGTGCCCGATGCTCCGCCGCCGCGCCCGCGCGCTTCCGCCACCGACCGCCGCCACCTCGTCTTCTCGCCATCGTCGGACCGCCCGCTCCTCCGCCGCCTCACCGGTGCCGCCGCATACCCGCCGCGCCCTGCGCCTCCCCGCCGCCGTCGGCATCGAATCCGGCGAGATCCGTCCGGATCCCGCACCCCGGCAAGCTCCCCCGCAACTCTGGCAAGCCCCCGCATATCCATCCGCCGTCTTCCTCCACTCCGGCAAGAACTCCGGTGAGATCCCGGAGAGTGGACGAGATCCACCACGCCCTCCATCCAAACGGCCTCGTTGCATCCCGGATCCCCTCGTCCCGCACGTCCTCATCCCGTTGACTTTTCCGGAGGTTGATTTTTCTCTAAGTCCCCAGATCGGTGATATTTTCATACCATGTTCATCGCATCATAACTCCATGACCGTACCTCTGTTTTGCATGCATGATATATAAAAATGTTCATCATGATGTGCTCTTCATTTTGTTCCATTGTGACATGCTTGTTCGAGTCTATCTTGATTACCAAATCGTGTATGCAAGAGTGCTATAAATTGTTAGGTGCTAATTCTTATCAGATTATGAGCATTTGTCATTTTTGTTACAATTGTTGTGTGCTGCATATGGCTATGAGCTCTACATGTGTTTGGGGGTATGCCATGCCATCTTTACAGGGGTGTATGCCTTGTATTTTTGTGATCAATGTACTGACTAGCACAAGAATGCAAAGTAGCTCTCGTGATATTGTTGTTTTTGGAGACTTAGAATTTCAACAAGTCATTGCTCTGTTGTTATTTTTATGCCATGTATTCATGTTGTTACAGAGAGATCCATGCTTCCTTTGAGTATGTTCAGTAAGGATGATTTTGACATATGGTTGTGCTCTATCCATCCATGCCCATGTTTGCATTTATGGAGTGCCCTAGCATGACTCAATCTTGCTCTACATTTGCTATAAACTGTTCCTGGCAGATAGTTTACATGTTAATCAATTTTTCCAAGGTTTTTGTAGTTGATCCATGCATGCTATGAGTTTGTTCTTGCTTTGGTTAGCTTCATGAACATGTCTTATTGCTGATTGTATGCTTATCCTGTCATGCAATGCCTTGTGTTGAGTTCATCGAGCTCGCAAACATGCCTTCATAATTCTGTTTTTTGCCATGTCCAGTTTTCTGCTAAGTCTGAATCTGTTAACGAAACTTGCTATGTTTACATGGGTGCCATCATATCTTCTGATCATTTTTGGCTTATGGTCAGTAAGGGACTTTTGTTCTATGCTTTGAGTAGATTCATGCCATGCCTTTGTTTTCTATGTTATGTTCCTGTAGTATGTTGTTAGCTTGCTCTAAACATGTCTTCCTGATGTTAAGTCTGTGATGCTGTTATCTTTTGCACTTTTGCCATGCTTGTTTGAACCTGCTATTGTGTGATTTAGCCGTAGCTCAGTGTTCATATTTTGTCAAGCATCTTGAGTAGATCATTCCCATGTGCTTTGTTGCCATGTTATGGTGCAGTAGCTTAGTTTCTTGTTGCATTTCAGATGGCATCGTGCTGTTAATCGCAGAATTGTGCCATTCTTGTTTTGCTTGCCATTTGCAAACCGTGCATCCGATTCCGGTGATCTTTATATCAATTTCGACCGAAATCATCTCATCTTTCCAGCGGCACTCTTGGTTTGTCAAGTTGAGGCCTGGTTCAATCTTTTCCTTTTGGAGCACGCATATGCATTGCATATCACATCCCGCATATCATGCCATGTTTTGCATCATGTTGCTTGCGCATTGCATCGTGATTGAATGTTGGTCCTTTGCTTGTGTTCTTTCTTTGGGTAGAGCCGGGAGATGAGTACGTGTTCGAGGAATCTGTTGAGTACGCTATCGAGGATCAAGCTTTCGTCAACTCTGAGAACTTTGCTGGCAAGATGACCATACCCTCGAAATCACTTCTATCTTTGCTTGCTAGTTGCTCGCTCTTTTGCTATGCCGCGATACCTACCACTTGATATATCATGCATCCCATATTGCCATCTCAGCCTCTAACCCACCTTACCTAGCAAACCGTTGTTTGGCTATGTTACCGCTTTGCTCAGCCCCTCTTATAGTGTTGCTAGTTGCAGGTGAAGATGGAGTTTTGTTCCATGTCGGAACATGGATTTTGTTAGGATATCATTATTATATCTTGTTTACTTTTATGCATCTATATACTTGGTGTTATAATGGGAACCCCTTGACAGTTCGCCTTGAATAAAACTCCTCCAGCAAGGCCCAACCTTGGTTTTACCATTTGCCACCTAAGCCTTTTTCCCTTGGGTTCTACAGACTCAAGGGTCATCTTTATTTTAAACCCCCCGGGCCAGTGCTCCTCTGAGTGTTGGTCCAAGCTAGAGCCCCTTGCAGCACCACCTCGGGGAAACTTGAGGGTTGGTTTTATTTGTACGGATCGCTTATCCGGTGTGCCCTGAGAACGAGATATGTGCAGCTCCTATCGGGATTTGTCGGCACATTCGGGTGGCTTTGCTAGTCTTGTTTTACCATTGTCGAAATGTCTTGTAACCGGGATTCCGAGTCTAATCGGGTCTTACTAGGAGAAGGAATATCCTTCGTTCACCGTGATCGATTGTGATGGGCTAAGTTGGGACACCCCTCCAGGGTTTTGAACTTTCGAAAGCCGTGCCCGCTGTTATGGGCAGATGGGAATTTTTTAATATCCGGTTGTAGAAAACCTATCCCTTAACTTAACTAAAATGAATCAACCGCGCGTGTAGCCTTGACGGTCTCTTTCCGGCGGAGTCCGGGATGTGAACACGGTTCTCGTGTTATGCTTGAACGTAAGTAGTTTTAGGATCACTTCTTGATCTTTATAGCTTCTCGACCGTGCTTTGCTTCTCTTCTCAGTCTCATTTGCGTAAGTTAGCCACCATATATGCTAGTGCTTGCTGCAGTTCCACCTCACTACCTTTTCCTACCCATAAGCTTAAATAGTCTTGATCGCGAGGGTGTGAGATTGCTGAGTCCCCGTGACTCACAGATTACTTCCAACACCAGTTGCAGGTGCCGATGATACCAGTGCAGGTGACACAACCCAGCTCAAGTGAGAGCTCGATGAAGATCGTGTTCGTTGTGTTGTTTTGTTTCCAGTCGATCAGTAGAGGAGCCCAGTTGGGTCGGTCGGGGATATTTTGCATTAGGGGTTGTCTTTCGTTATTTGGTTCCGTAGTCGGACCTTGATTGTATTTTGGATGATGTAATGCTATATTTATGTATTGTTTGAAGTGGCGATTGTAAACCAACTCTTTATCTTTTTCTTATTCAGTACATGGGATGTGTAAAGATTACCCCTCTTGTGACATGCCTACTATGTGGTTATGCCTCTAAGTCGTGCTCCGACACGTGGGAGATATAGCCGCATCGTGGGTGTTACACATTTTTGTGCATTAACTGAGTTTTCAATGCATTTATGTGCATAATTCAAATTTGAACTACATGCACATGCTCCTGTGGATATAAATTGGTTGAAAAATCAAATATGTGTCCTTGGGTGCATGCTTAGGTCCCATGCAAGAAATGGGAATGGATTTCAAACACCAAGGCACCGTTGATTCCCGGCAAAACATTGAGATGCCTGGTTTTTAAATTCTAGTAAATCCAAAACTCGTCTGAAATTCATGAAACTTGGCATGCTATCATGGAAGGGCACCTGACATGATGTGCTATTTTTCATGTCCATTTTGAGAGAAGGCGCACTCGAATAATGACAGCCAAGAAAGGCATTTTGAAAAAATAGCTACCACTATAATATCTCAAGCGTTTGTAATACAAACCGTGTGCATTCTGTTAACCATTCACGTGACTCCATGTGTCTTGGTTTTAATGGATGTAGGAGGTACTGTGCGGAAAGCTACTTGACCTTGACTGAACGGGAGGCGTGCGAGCGTAGTCCGGTGCGCAGGCTGACCGAGAGGATTGCAAGTTATCCTTGAATGCGGAGGCTCACCGGGAAGCATGCAAGCTATACGTTGCGCAGGCTCACTGGGAAGCGAGCCCTTTGACTTCCATGTCCGCCCGCCTTCCACTCTATGCGCATGGCCCCATCAGTGGCATGGGACGCTGTCGGATTTCGGGTTCCGGCAGACCCTTGAGGTTCGAACACTGGGGTGCGCGCGGAGATTTCGCCTTCTACCTACCTACACCCCTCCGCCTCGCTAAGATCTAAGCTATGGAAAGAACAGCACAAGAGACACAGGGTTTATACTGGTTCGGGCCACCGTTGTAGTGTAATACCCTACTCCAGTGGGTGGTGTGGTGGATTGCCTCTTGGGCTGATGATGATGAGCAATACAAGGAAGAACAGCCTCGCGAGGGTCTGTTCTTGGCTGGGGCGACGAACTACTAGGAGGAGTTCAGTCGCCCTTCTCTCTCTCTATTCTCGATTGCGATCCGATCTCTTCTACCCTGTGGGTGGCTAGTCCTATTTATAGGCAAAGGCCCTGGGCCTCTTCCCAAATATTGAGCGGGAAGGACGCCAACAATTGGCCACTTTGAAGGGGAACATCCGGTACACTTATCCTGACTAAAGTTGGTCCTCGCCTGCCAAAGGCTCTGGTGGTGACGCTGGCTGGGGCTCCACAATGACTTCCTCCCTGCCGTTGGACTGGTCTTGGTCTCGTTGTACCGAAATGGGTGCCTTTGCTTGATGCTCTCGCATGCGCTTGCTCCCTTTGCACCAAAGAGGAAAGGAGGACACTGCGCGGCTGGCGCCCGCCTGGCGCCTTTCGTCATCATGGCTTGCGTCACGGGCACCTCGTGAGGTACCCCGCCTTGATCTCTCCGCCTCCTCGCGGGCCAGCCTGATGAGGCCGTGCCTGAGGAAGCTCCGTGTCGTCCGCCCCGCGAGGCTTGGCCCCTCGCGAGGGTCTTGGGTCTGTGTTGATGAAGATGGGCCGTGCTGGACCCCCCTTTGAGCCACGCCACAGGCCGCAGGCAGGCAAGTCTGGGGACCCCCGTTCCCAAAACACCGACAGTAGCCCCCGGGCCCAAGGCGCGCCCAGACTTGGCCGTGCAGGGAGGCGAAAGGGCAAGAGTGAAGCGCCGCTGGCCCTAACAGCCTGCGGCCTTGGGCGCCGCATGGCGGTTGATTGGACATGAGCGCCTCAGCAACCGCGCGAGATGATAAAGGAGCGGCATCTGCCTAGGCTTTGCTTTTTGCTTTCTCCGGTTGCTTCTTAGATCCCCTTTCTTGCGCCTCTCCTTCCTTCCTCCAAAATTTCCAGATCTACTCCGACCGCGTGACCTAGGAAGCCATAGCGCCTCGTCAGTCCCCGGTCGGAGCTTGGTACTCGTCTGCCCTGGACTCGCCGAACGTGTCGGAGGCGAGCCTCGCCCGGTTGCGTCGGATGGCGGCGGCGCAGGGCATCGACGGGGGGAAGATGTTCAAGGCCGGCTCCGCCACCCCTGAGGGCCAAGGGAGCACCTTCTATCCGTTCTTTGTAAGCGCCATTTCTGCTGGCCTGGTGCCTCCCTTCTCCGAGTCCTTCTTCTCTGCCCTCCGCCATTATAAGCTACAGGCTCTGCATCTCCACCCCAACTCCGTCCTTCTCCTGGCAATCTTCGCCTATTACTGCGAGGCTCACGTAGGGGTGCAGCCCTCAGTGGCCTTGCTGCGCCACTACTTCTACCTCCGGACCTCTCGCGGTCCTGCTTCCGCGTGTGCGAGCTTCATCGCGTACGGTGGCGCCATTGCCATTTCGAACCCCGGGAAAAGGATTGAGGGCTTCAGGAGCAAGTGGGTCTTGGCAGATGCTGGGCGCATCCACCCTCGGCTGATCTTGCCCATGGAGCAACCCACGAGCTCCAGCGATTGAGGTCGAGCGGAGCTCGCGGACCCCCGCGCGAAGCTGGTGTTGGAGAAGATGGACGCGGTTCTGAGGCCGGCCAACATGGCGGCGGCGAAGCTGACCGGCGCGTCGCTGCTGAGGGAATTCCTGGAGCACCAGCTGGCTCCGCTTCGGCAGTACTCACTTCCGATGTGGAGGCCCCATCCGAGCCCCGTGGCCTTGGCCGGCGAAGATCTGGCTACGGTCCTCCAATCTCTGGTCGGGGACGATGTGGCAAGGTTGGAGGGCGCTCCTACGCCCTTGTTCCTCCGCAACGACTGGGAGCAGGTAGTGGAGTCCATGCCCGTCTTCAACGGGGACAGGCCCGTGCCCATGGAAACTCCCGGGGAATCGGTGAACGTGTCCTTCGACGACTCCAGTGAAGAGGAGGAAGGAGGGGAGCGGGAAAAAGGGCCTGACTCCAAGGCGACTGACGGAGAGTCGAGGGCTCCCCTCCCCCGGCGCAAGTCCCGCGTTCTCCGCCTCTCTCCGAGCGATGACGACGAGGATGATGACGAGCAGGATGGCAGGAGCTTGCCCCCGATCCCGAAGAAGGACAGGACCGGGCTGATCTCCCGCGGGTCTGTCTCGGCCCCGAGGCGGACCGCTCACGCGCCTTCCGCTTCCAAGCTTCCCGAGGTTGACCCTTCCAGCCGGCTTTCGGACTTCAAATTTGGCCGGAGGCCGCTTGAGCTCACTGGCGACGACCCGTGAGCGCATGATTCTTGTCTTTATTTCTTGTTCTGCTTCTGAGGCTTGACAGCAAAGAAACCGAAGGGAGATCCTGAGGTTCCATCCATGGCAGCGCCTCTGCCCGCGAAGGAAGGTGACCGCGATGCACGGGCTTCTCCTTCCCGGTCGTCCTTGCAAGGCCTGGCTGAGCCGGCTGGGGCGAGCTCAGCTCCCATGGCCCAAGTGACTCCCGAGGTGCCTTTGCCTGCTGCCGCCACTTCAGCCGTTGGGGCGCAGCAAGTTCCGCCTCTGGATGCTATGGTCGCGCTGCCGCCTTCTCCTCCTACTCCACCGACTGCTGTCTCTTCGACTCCTCCTGCCGTCCTGGATCGTGCTGCTGCTGAGCTGGACCGGCTGCGGCAGGATCTTCTTGGCGGCGACCCTCACTTGGTGGCCGGGCGCTTGGAGCTGGCTTCAGGATGGATTCGCTCCGACGCTTCGATTCGGGCGGCGCTGGTCCAGGCCTCGACGGCTTGCGATGAGGAGAGGCAGGCCATCCTTGAGGCGAAGGCTGCTCGTGACGCAGCCCTGGGGGAGGTGGTCGACGTCCGTGGTCGCTGCAAGGCGCTGGAGGACGAGCTGCAAGGCCTGCGGGACCAGCTCGCGAAAGAGGCCCGCCTTTGCCAAGAACAGGAAGAAGGCGTGAAGGCTCGCGAGGTGGCCGTCAAGGAGAGGGAGGTCAAGCTCAGGAGGCGCCGTGACCACCTAGGCGCGCTGGAGCAGGAGTTGGGGGCGAGGAAGGTCGAGCTGGACGACAAGGCCCAGGTTCTTGCCGAGGACCGCGTGGCCTTCGCGGAGATGGAGGCGAAGGCTTGCTCCTCGCTGAGGACGCTTTACGACAGCGGCCTGGAGAGCCCGCTGGCTGGCGCTGAGGACGGCCCCGCTGCTTCCCTTCCTAGTTCGCGCTCTTGAAGATGTCGCCCTTGGCCTTGGCCCCACGGCCGAGGCCGAGGCGCGTGTTCTGTCTTCTGCAGCGCTGACGCGGGTCCTCACCCACATCTACCTTCGCGATCCCGGCGTCGACCTCAACAGCCTGCTGGAGCCAGTAAGCGGCGAACGTGCCACTGCCGCTGCCGAGGCCGTGAAGGGTTGCGCGGAGGCTCTGCTGGGGAAGTTCCGGGCCTTCAGCACCAAGCCGAAGCAAGGTGCTGCCGACCCCGCTGCTCCATGAGGCGAACCCACTCCGCGCTGCTCCACCGCCGACAAGTGACTCCGTTGTGGCTCCTGTCCTGCCTTTAATTCCTGCACATGTATCATGCCTCGGGGAGGCATTTAAACTTGCGTTTGGCATGGAGATAACAGTGTGGACTATAATATTTGCTTTTGAATTCCTTGAAATTTACGCTTTTCCTTCCTACTTGCTTATGTTCTACCCCGGCAGAGCCCGGCCCCGCGCATACCTCAGCCGCCATTAGCCCCGACCGGAAACCAGGACGGGACCAAGGAGTGAGGGGCTACGTGACAAGTTAGGCTCCTAAGTCGCGATGCTCAAGAGTCCCTCTTGGAGCACGAACAACAAGTAGGGAGGTGTGATGTGGGTGGATCTACCATTCTATGTCTGCAGAGCCCGGCCGCGCGCATACCTCAACCGCCGTTAGCCTTTTGGAACTAAGGAGTGAGGGGCTACGTGACCAGTTGGGCTCCTGAGTCGCGATGCTTAGGAGTCCCCCTTGACGCTCAAATGGCCTCGTACCTTGGCTCCGCTCGGGGAGAGACGCGCGACGAACCAGGCCCAGGGGGGCCTGGCTGGGTGGCGTGCGTCTGGGCGTGACCCAGGCACAGCCCCCGTGCCCAGCCCCCTCACGCGGCACTCCCGAGGGGAGGCATTACGATGAGGCTAGACACGGAGCTCTGGGCTCCCTGAGGTTGATGCGGCCCAGGGGCCGCCCTCAATTGTTTCTCACCAGCGCAGAGCATAGCGCTTCCGTATGTGTACGGGCATAGCCGCTCCTCGGCAGTGTCGTTAGCCAGCGCGGAGCATGGTGCTTCCACTGGTACGTGGGAGGGGGCTCCCCTCCGGGAGGAGCCCCCAGGGCGTGTATAGCCCCGCCCTGACACGTGGCTGGCACGGTAGGGCCTGGCGAGGTGTATCTGGGCACCCGTGAGCCAGCGCGGGACTCACGGGGCCCAACCTCTAGGCGGGTTGCGCCTGGCACTGGGCCTTATCTTGTGATGTGTCCCTGCACATTTGGTTAGATGCCGACACTCTACGTCCTCGGGTCCCGTCCCTCGAGCTGGTCTCAGCCGTCGCTGGTATGCCAGGTCACGATGCCATGGACAAGGCCAAAGGGTGAGGGCTGGAGAGCCAGTAAGAGCCCTGAGTCGCGATGCTCAGGTACCCCCCCCCCCCTTTAATGTGCAAGTGGTCGACATGGAGAAGAAGAGGTGCCATGGACAGGCATCAAATAATCAAGCATGGTTGGTCGAACGCATAGCCAGAAATAAACGCAAAAGGGATACATGCCGCTGGGTCTGGCCCGAGCGACTTGGGGGATGATGCAGCCCGAGGGGCGCCCCCAACAAGGTAAGCTAACAACATGAAATAAAAGGGATACATGCCGCAGGGACGGACCCACACAGCCTGGGAATAATGCAGCCCTGGGGGGCGCTCCCAGCTAGAAATGAGACTTGAAAGATGTCACCTGATGATGTTGAGGACGAAGGAGTGTTGGTGTAGCAGACTCGATGGGCTGCGGAAGCCGATCCTCACGAGCCCCCAGGCCCAGGGGCCTCGGGAGGCTCCGGAGGCGCTGGTGGCTCCACGCGGACCATCTCCATCTCCGCCAGGGCTGTGGAACGCTTGGCCTCTTGAGCCTCCATGATACCCTCATGAGGCGCTGGTACGTGGCAGCCGCGTTCGGCAAGCCGTAAGGCATGCGAACGTAGCTATGGGGTGGACCTTCGCAGCGCCCCACTCGTGAGGGCCAGAGGCGCTCCAGAGAGGCGACTCGATTGAGCCCTGGTATGTCGATGCAGACGCGCAGCCCACCATCCTCGCCTGGATGGGGAGCCATAGCTGGTAGGCGGTGGCTGCCTTTCATGTCTCTTGACTCCTATAGCTCCTGAATGGCCTTGCTGACGAACTCCTGAGGGTCTGGCTCTCCTTGCCTTACTCCTTCTTGAGGGAAACGTGCTTCGAAACACGCCTCCATGTGGTGCCCAAGCGCCTCCCTCGTGACCTTAGCCAGGTCGGTGGCCCTCCAGGGGAGAGCCCCCGAGCTCTGCCTGAGGAGGGCGCCAGGCGTGCTTTCCTATGCAATGGAAGGAGGTTCCCCCTGGGCAGGCGCGGGCCCTGAGGGGCCTACCTCCTGAGGGGCTGGGCCGGACGATGTCTTCTTCTTCTTGGGGGCGGTCTCGGGAAGCCTCCTGCTTCCGCGACCCGGGTCTTCCAGTGATGCGGCCTGAAAGGCTCGTTCCAGGGAACACACCGCGTCCTTCTCTTCACAGGGCACCGTGATGACTCCGCCACTTCCTGGCATCTTGAGGACGTTGTAGCCATGGTGAGTTACGGCCATGAACTTGGCCAGCGCTGGGTACCCAAGGATGGCGTTGTACGGCAGGCGAATGTGGGCGACGTCGAAGTCGATGAGCTCGGTGCGGTAGTTGTCGCGTGCCCCGAAGTTGATAGGGAGGCGGACCTGCCCAATCGGGACCATGGAGCCGTCGGTGACTCCAGAGAATGGCTTGGTTGGCTGAAGCTGGTTGTAGGGCACTTGGAGATTGTTGAATGTTTCCACGGACAGGACGTTGAGCCCTGCCCCGCAATGGATGAGGGTCCTGGTGACCACCACGTTGCTGATGATTGGGGAACAAAGCATCGGGAGGACTCTGGCTATGGCCGCACACTTGAGCTGATCTGCTGAGCTAAACGTGATGGCGCATGCCGACCACCTGAGAGGGCGTGTGGCTTTGAGCTTGGGGAGGACTGCATTCACTCCGCGGGCGAACTGCTTGAAGATGCGTTGAGAGGCTGGGGCTTGAGCCCCGCCCAGGATGCAGGCGATTGCGCGCGGCTCCTAGAAGCCCCCAGTCCCCTCGTCCTCATGGCGGTCCACGTTTCTCCTTGGCTGCAACGGCAGCGGAGGTAGGCCTGCGTTGCCTTGAGGGCAATCCTCGCGAGGCTGATCCCTCCAGTCTCCCTCGCGAGGTGGGTCCTGCCAGCGATCCTCGCGAGGTCGATCGCGCCACACTTGGCGCGGGCAGCGGTCTTCCCAGCGTCCTACATTCCTTCCTCCTCCTCGACCGTAGCCCCGGTCACCGCAGTCGGGGCGACGGCCGATCCTTCCGTCTCGCACAGCTCGGAGCTCTTGACATTCGTTGGTGTTGTGGGTGTGGAGGTCGTGGTACACACAGTACCGACTGCCCTTGGAAGATTCGGGCTGATCTCTGCCCTGCTTGGTGTCTGGTTCTGCCGCGAGCACGGCAGCCCCCTTGCGCTTCACATCCTTGGCCTTGGGCTTCTTCTCTTTTGGGTCTGCGGCAGGCAACTCGAGGAGGGAGAGACGCCCTTCTTCAGCCCTGGCGCACTTGGTTTCCAAGTTGAACAACTCCAAGGAAGTGCACAGGTCTTCATGCATTGCCAGCTCCTCCTTCATCTTGACATCGCGCACGCCATCGGAGAAGGCTGAGATGATGGCCTCCTCAATCACCTTGGGAATCTTGAGGCGTGCGTTGTTGAAGCGCTGGATGTGCTTCTGCAGGGTCTCTCCGGGTTGTTGCTTGATGCGGCGCATGTCGCTCACAGCGGGTGGCCGGTCGCGAGTACCTTGGAAGTTGGTGATGAAGCGGGTGCGCATCTCGTCCCAGGAGGAGATCGTGCCTGGAGCCAGGTTCAGGAGCCAGGTGCGGGCCCCGTCCTTGAGTGCCATGGGAAACCAGTTCGCCATGACCTTCTCATCTCCGTTGGTAGCTTTGATGCCCAGATCATAGAGCTGGAGGAACTCCGCAGGGTCGGCCGTGCCATCGTAACGAGGAGGCAGGTCTGGCTTGAAATTGCCGGGCCACGCGACACTGCGTAGCTCGGTGGTGAAGGCACGGCAGCCTGCTGTGGTCACGGGAGGCCTTGGGTGACGGAGAGCTTGGTCTTGCATGTCCCCACGCGCTGCAGCTGGGAGCAGCGCGGGGTCTTGACGTGTGGGAGCAGGAGCATGGTCGCGGCGTGCTGGAGCAGGGAGCGCCCGGGCAACTTCTTGCGGGCGAGGGACTTCTTGGCAGCTCTGCTCTTGCCGCGCTGGCACCTGACGGAGCGGGTTCCGCCCAGGGGCCACGCGCCTTGGAGCCATGGTGCCTTCTTGAGGAGGAGGCAGTTGGGGCACCCCCGGAGCTTCATCACCCGCGCAGGGCGGGGTGCGGTGCAGCGGAACGGACGACGCAGGAGAGCCCCCTGCGGCGCGGACGAGCTCGGCGACGCGGTCGAACCATTCTTCATAGACGTCGTCGACGGGATGGTAGCGCAGGAGCTCGTTTGCCGCGATGAGCACAGCTCGAGCCTCCATGGGTGCGCGGAGCGCGCGGGACGAAGAACCTGCTGGGGTGAGCGAGGGAGTAGCGGTGTGGCCGTCTTGCCGCACAGACGGATGCTGAGACGACGCTTGCTGCTCGTCCCCCGCCGGGCCGCTGGCGGCGTTGACGGCAGGTGATGGGGAACGGCGAGGACGCCCGCCGACAGGAGCCGTCTGGGCGACGCGGGAGGCGAGAGCGGCCCGACGCTCTACGCGGGCCCGACGAGCGTCAGACATGGACGCGATGGTCGGAGGAGAACGGGGTGGTGGAAGACGAATTCCGGCGGACCCCTACCTGGCGCGCCAAATGTCGGATTTCGGGTTCCGGCAGACCCTTGAGGTTCGAACACTGGGGTGCGCGCGGAGATTTCGCCTTCTACCTACCTACACCCCTCCGCCTCGCTAAGATCTAAGCTATGGAAAGAACAGCACAAGAGACATAGGGTTTATACTGGTTCGGGCCACCATTGTGGTGTAATACCCTACTCCAGTGTGTGGTGTGGTGGATTGCCTCTTGGGCTGATGGTGATGAGCAATACAAGGAAGAACAGCCTCGCGAGGGTCTGTTCTTGGCTGGGGAGACGAACTACTAGGAGGAGTTCAGTCGCCCTTCTCTCTCTCTATTCTCGATTGCGATCCGATCTCTTCTACCCTGTGGGTGGCTAGTCCTATTTATAGGCAAAGGCCCTGGGCCTCTTCCCAAATATTGAGCGGGAAGGATGCCAACAATTGGCCACTTTGAAGGGGAACATCCGGTACACTTATCCTGACTAAAGTTGGTCCTCGCCTGCCAAAGGCTCTGGTGGTGACGCTGGCTGGGGCTCCACAATGACTTCCTCCCTGCCGTTGGACTGGTCTTGGTCTCGTTGTACCGAAACGGGTGCCTTTGCTTGATGCTCTCGCATGCGCTTGCTCCCTTTGCACCAAAGAGGAAAGGAGGACACTGCGCGGCTGGCGCCCGCCTGGCGCCTTTCGTCGTCATGGCTTGCGTCACGGGCACCTCGTGAGGTACCCCGCCTTGATCTCTCTGCCTCCTCGCGGGCCAGCCTAATGAGGTCGTGCCCGAGGAAGCTCCGTGTCGTCCGCCCCGCGAGGCTTGGCCCCACGCGAGGGTCTTGGGTCTGTGTTGATGAAGATGGGCCGTGCTGAGCCCCCCTTTGAGCCACGCCACAGGCCGCAGGCAGGCAAGTCTGGGGACCCCCATTCCCAGAACGCCGACAGACGCCGCCGTCGAACGCTACCTCTCAGCGCGGCCAGCTGCCGTCCTCCCACCCCACACCCGTAGACCCCGGGACGACATGATGCAAGGTGAGAGAAGGATTTGTGCATCTCTTCAACGCAAGCGGTTGTTTTGGATGACCCTTGTGCAACCACTTACAAATAATTTAGTGCGATTTGCATGTGTCATATTGGGTATGTTACCATTTGTCAAACTGGAAAGGTTGACATTTGTTGATCTAGTAACATTGCCATTTGTTAACCATGTAACACTGCGATTTGTCAGAATATGAAGGTAAAAATCACTAGAAGTATCTAATTTTCGCAACTAGAATTCAGTAATTAAGCATAGACTTCATTCATAGATTAAGCATCCGTTCTTAATTTATACAAAAAGTTCAACTCGACAGCTGAACCGACCAAACTTTTCCCCAATTGTTGCCAACCATGTACTTGAATAGCTAGTTCAGTTATATATACTAGCTAATTTTAAGACATTGTACAGTTCCACCACATTTATAGTCAGATAAACTGAACAAAATAGCCCCTAAATACTACTACTACTGGGGAGGGGCTTTGTACTACTTCCGGCTACCTCTCCTCTGCCAAGCACGCTCAGTAAGAGGCGGAGGAGGAGGAGCCTACCGATGAGCTAGGCAACCGCAATACGGTGCCTGCCACTGTTGTAGCTTCAGCGACGCTCACCTCGAACGCCCTCTGCCGCTCCAGACGACCCCTCTCGAAGCGGTGGTTCTCCTCGTAGATCTCCAGATTCCTCGCCTTTGAGGCGGCGTGTGTCGTGGCCACGGCGGTGGTAAGGCTCTTTGCGTGCTCGACGAGGCGATCCTTTTATTCCTGCGGCCATTTAACTTCATCTCTCATCTCACATGACACAATAAGCACACCCACGAGGACACATATAGAGAGGACATCCAGCGGTTCCAATGGTGCTCCCTGTGGCTCCAATGGCGCTCCCTGTAGAGACGACAACGGCGGGCAGTTCACCACGCAACACGTTGTGGACACCCACGTGAGGGGGACGGATCTCTCGATGATGTACTGATACGTCACCAATGTATCTATAATTTTTGATTGTTCCATGCTATTATATTATCAACCTTGGATGTTTTATATGCATTTATATGCTATTTTATATGATTTTTGGGACTAACCTATTAACCCAGAGCCAAGTGCCAGTTTCTGTTTTTTCCTTGTTTTAGAGTATCACAGAAAAGGAAAATCAAATGGAGTCCAATTGACCTGAAACTTCACGGAACTTATTTTTGGACCAGAAGAAGCCCACGGAGTATCGGAGATGGACTAGGAGAGTCCCGCGCTGCCCACGAGGGTGGGGGGCACGCCCATCCCCTGGGCGTGCCCCCCTGCCTCGTGGACAGCCCGGAGATCCACCGACGTACTTCTTCCTCCCATATATACCCATATACCCTAAAAACATCGAGGAGCAGAATAGATCGGTAGTTCCGTCGCCAGAAGCCTCCTTAGCCATCGAAAACCAATCTAGACCCGTTCCGGCACCCTGCCGGAGGGGGAATCCCTCTCCGGTGGCCATCTTCATCATCCCAACGCTCTCCATGACGAGGAGGGAGTAGTTCACCCTCAGGGCTGAGGGTATGTACCAGTAGCTATGTGATTGATATCTCTCTCTCTCTCTCGTGTTCTTGAGGTGGTACGATCTTGATGTATCGCGAGATTTGCTATTATAGATGGATCTTATGATGTTTCTCCCCCTCTACACTCTTGTAATGGATTGAGTTTTCCCTTTGAAGTTATCTTACCGGATTGAGTCTTTAAGGATTTGAGAACACTTGATGTATGTCTTGCCGTTCTTATCTGTGGTGACAATGGGATATCACGTGATCCACTTGATGTATGTTTTGGTGATCAACTTGCAGGTTCTGCCCATGAACATATGCATAGGGGTTGGCACATGTTTTCGTCTTGACTCTCCGGTAGGAACTTTGGGGTACTCTTTGAAGTAGTTTGTGTTGGTTTGAATAGATGAATCTGTGATTGTGTGATGCATATCGTGTAATCATACCCACGGATACTTCAGGTGACATTGGAGTATCTAGGTGGCATTAGGGTTTTGGTTTATTTGTGTCTTAAGGTGTTATTCTAGTACGAACTCTGTGATAGATTGAACGGAAAGAATAGCTTCATGTTATTTTACTACAGACTCTTGAATAGATCGATCAGAAAGGATAACTTTGAGGTGGTTTCGTACACTACCATAATCTCTTCGTTTGTTCTCTGCTATTAGTGACTTTGGAGTGACTCTTTGTTGCATGTTGAGGGATAGTTATATGATCCAATTATGTTATTATTGTTGAGGGAACTTGCACTAGTGAAAGTATGAACCCTAGGCCTTGTTTCAACGCATTGCAATACGATTTGTGCTCACTTTTATCATTAGTTACCTTGCTGTTTTTATATTTTCAGATTACAAAATCTTTATCTACCATCCATATACCACTTGTATCACCATCTCTTCGCCGAACTAGTGCACCTATACAATTTACCATTGTATTGGGTGTGTTGGGGACACAAGAGACTCTTTGCTATTTGGTTGTAGGGTTGTTTGAGAGAGGCCATCTTCATCCTATGCCTCCCACGGATTGATAAACCTTAGGTCATCCACTTGAGGGAAATTTGCTAATGTCCTACAAACCTCTGCACTTGGAGGCCCAATAACATCTACAAGAAGAAGGTTGTGTAGTAGACATCAAGCTCTTTTCTGGTGCCGCTGCCGGGGAGGTTAGCGCTTGAAGGTATATCTTTAAATCTTGCAATTGAATCTTTTAGTTTCTCGTTTTATCACTAGTTTAGTTTATAAAAGAAAACTACAAAAAAATATGGAATTGAGTTTGCCTCATACGCTTCATCTTTTTAATGTCTTTCATGAGTATGATGGAAATGAAAATTGTGCTCAATTGCTAGAGGAAGAATGCACTAGAATGTTTGGCACTAAATCTTTCAATGATGAGCATGATTGCAATGTTGTTACTATGAATTCCTTGAATATCCATGATGCTAATGATATGCAAAGCCACAAGCTTGGGGAAGCTATGTTTGATGAAGATGATATTTTTTCTCCCCCAAGTTTTGATGAGCAAATTTATTATGATGATAGCATGCCTCCTATTTATGATGATTATATTGATAAAAGTGGGTTTGTAAGTGTGTCAATGTTAGGAAGTAATGATCCCACTATTTTGGAGGATGTTGAATCTTATTATGATAATTATGAAAGTGGATTTGGAGAGGTCATGACTTTATTTAGTAATGATTCCACTATTTCGGAAGAGGTTCCAATTGATTATGAGAACGAAGTTGCTATCTATGATGATTATTGTGATGACTTGTATGCTATTAATAATAATGATAACCATAAAACTTTTCATCATGATTTTAGTTTTCAATTGGATTGTGCCTCACATGATAGTTATTTTGTTGAGTTTGCTCCCACTACAATTCATGAGAAGAAATTTGCTTATGTGGAGAGTAATAAAAATTCTATGCTTGTGCATCATGAAAATAGTGCTTTCTGTGATAGTTATATTGTTAAATTCATTCATGATGCTACTGAAAATTATTATGAGGGAGGAACATATGCTTGTAGGAATTGCAATAATATCAAGTTTCCTCTCTATGTGCTTAAAATCCGGAAGTTATGCTTGTTTTACCTTCCTATGCAAGTTGATTCTTGTTCCCACAAGTTGTTTGCTCACAAAATCCCTATGCATAGGAAGTGGGTTATGCTTAAATGTGTGCTAGTCATATTCTTCATGATGCTCTCTTTATGTTTCAGTTCTTATCCTTTATGTGAACATCATTGAAATCATCATGCCTAGCTAGGGGCGTTAAACGATAGCGCTTGTTGGGAGGCAACCCAATTTTATTTTCGTTCCTTACTTTTTGTTCCTGTTTAGTAATAAATAATTCATCTAGCCTCTGTTTATAAGTGGTTTATGATTTTAATTAGTGTTTGTGCCAAGTAGAACCGTTGGGAAGACTTGGGGAAAGTTTTGTTGATCTTGCTGTAAAAAACAGAAACTTTAGCGCTCACGAGATTAGCTGCCATTTTTTACTGGAGAGTGCTATTTAGTTAATTATTTTTGCATATGATTAATAAATAAATTCCTCACGTCCAGAAATTTATTTTAGAATTTTTTAGGTTCCAGAAGTTTGCGTTAGTTACAGATTACTACAGACTATTCTGTTTTTGACAGATTTTGTTTTTCATGTGTTGTTTACTTATTTTGATGAATCTATGGCTAGTAAAAGAGTTTATAAACCATAGAGAAGTTGGAATACAGTAGGTTTAACACCAATATAAATAAATAATAAGTTCATTACAGTACCTTGAAGTGGTGTTTTCTTTTCTTTCGCTAACGGAGCTTACGAGTTTTCTGTTAAGTTTTGTGTTGTGAAGTTTTCAGGTTCTGGGTAAAGATTCGATGGACTATGGAATAAGGAGTAGAAAGATCCTAATCTTGGGGATTCCCAAGTCACCCCAAGGTAATATTCAAGTACAACCAAAATCCTAATCTTGGGGATGCCCCGGAAGGCATCCCCTCTTTCGTCTTCGTTCATGGGTAACATTACTTGGAGCTATATTTTTATTTACCACATGATATGTGTTTTGCTTGGAGCGTCAATTTATTTTATTTTGTTTTTCTTGATGTTTGAATAAAGTATCAAGATCTTAAATTCTTAAACGTTATAGAGTCTTCACATAGTTGCATAACTATTCGACTACTCATTGATCTTCACTTACATCTTTCGGAGTAGTTTGTCATTTGCCCTAGTGCTTCACTTATATCTTTTTAAGAGTACGGTGGTGGTTTTATTTTATAGAAATTATTCATCACTCATGCTTCACTTATATCATTTTGAGAGTGTAATAGAACAGCATGGTAATTTTCTTTGGCTATAAAATTAGTCTTAATATGATAGGCATCCAAGATGGGTATAATAAAAACTTTCATATAATGTGCAATGAATACTATGAGAAGTTTGATACTTGATGATTGTTTTGAGATATGAAGATGGTAATATTAGAGTCGTGCTAGTTGAGCAATTGTGAATTTGAGAGATACTTGTGTTAAAGTTTGTGATTCCCGTAGCATGCACGTATGGTGAACCGTTATGTGATGAAGTCGGAGCATGATTTATTTATTGATTGTCTTCCTTATGAGTGGCGGTCGGGGACGAGCGATGGTCTTTTCCTGCCAATCTATCCCCCTAGAAGCATGCGCATAGTACTTTGTTTCAATAACTAATATATTTTTGCAATAAGTATGTGAGTTCATTATGACTAATGTTGAGTCCATGGATTATACGCACTCGCACCCTTCCACCATTGCTAGCCTCTCTAGTACCACGCAACTTTCGCCGGTACCATAAACCCACTATATACCTTCCTCAAAACTACCACCATACCTACCTATTGTGGCATTTCCATAGCCAATATTCCAAGATATATTGCCATGCAACTTTCCATCGTTCCTTTATTATGACACGCTTCATCATTGTCATATTGCTTTGCATGATCATGTAGTTGACATCGTATTTGTGGCAACGCCACCGTTCATAATTCTTTCATACATGTCACTCATGAGTCATTGCACATCCCGGTACACCGCCGGAGGCATTCATATAGAGTCATATCTTGTTCTAAGTATCGAGTTGTAATTCTTGAGTTGTAAGTAAATAAAAGTGTGATGATCATCATTATTAGAGCATTGTCCCAGTGAGGAAAAGATGATGGAGACTATGATTCCCCCATAAGTTGGGATGAGACTCCGGACGAAAAATAAAAAAAAGAGAAAAAAAGAGGCCATAAAAAGGAGACAAGGCCCAAATAAGAAAATAAAAAAATGAGAGAAAAAAAGAGAAGGGGCAATGCTACTATCCTTTTACCACACTTGTGCTTCAAAGTAGCACCATGATCTTCATGATAGAGAGTCTCTTGTTTTGTCACCTTCATATACTAGTGGAAATCTTTCATTATAGAACTTGGCTTGTATGTTCCAATGATGGGCTTCCGCAAAATGCCCTAGGTCTTCGTGAGCAAGCGAGTTGGATGCACACCCACTTAGTTTCTTTTTGAGCTTTCATACACTTACAACTCTAGTGCATCCGTTGCATGGCAATCCCTACTCACTCACATTGATACCTATCGATGGGCATCTCCATAGCCCGTTGATACGCCTAGTTGATGTGAGACTATCTTCTCCTTTTTGTCTTCTCCACAACCACCATTCTATTCCACCTATAGTGTTATGTCCATGGATCACGCTCATGTATTGAGTGAAGATTGAAAAAGTTTGAGAACATCAAAAGTATGAAACAATTGCCTGGCTTGTCATCGGGGTTGTGCATGATTTAAATATTTTGTGTGGTGAAGATAGAGCATAGCCAGACTATATGATTTTGTAGGGATAGCTTTCTTTGGCCATGTTATTTTGAGAAGACATGATTACTTGGTTAGTATGCTTGAAGTATTATTATTTTTATGTCAATATTAAACTTTTGTCTCGAATCTTATGGATATGAATATTCTTGCCACAATAAAGAGAACTACATAGAGAAATATGTTAGGTAGGATTCCACATCAAAAATTCTATTTTTATCATCTACCTACTCGAGGACGAGCAGGAATTAAGCTTGGGGATGCTGATACGTCTCCAACGTATCTATAATTTTTGATTGTTCCATGCTATTATATTATCAACCTTGGATGTTTTATATGCATTTATATGCTATTTTATATGATTTTTGGGACTAACCTATTAACCCAGAGCCCAGTGCCAGTTTCTGTTTTTCCTTGTTTTAGAGTATCGCAGAAAAGGAAAATTAAACGGAGTCCAATTGACCTGAAACTTCACGGAACTTATTTTTGGACCAAAAGATGCCCACGGAGTATCGGAGATGGACCAGGAGAGTCCCGGGCTTCCCACGAATGTGGGGGGCATGCCCACCCCCCTGGGCGCGCCCCCCTGCCTCGTGGGCAGCCCGGAGATCCACCGACGTACTTCTTCCTCACATATAAACCCATATACCCTAAAAAAATCGAGGAGCAGAATAGATCGGGAGTTCCGCCGCCAGAAGCCTCCGTAGCCACCGAAAACAAATATAGACCCGTTCCGGCACCCTACCGGAGGGGGAATCCCTCTCCGGTGGCCATCTTCATCATCCCGGCGTTCTCCATGACGAGAAGGGAGTAGTTCACCCTCGGGGCTGAGGGTATGTACCAGTAGCTATGGGTTTGATCTCTCTCTCTCTCTCGTGTTCTTCAGGTGGTACGATCTTGATGTATCGCGAGCTTTGCTATTATAGTTGGATCTTATGATGTTTCTCCCCCTCTACTCTCTTGCAATGGATTGAGTTTTCCCTTTGAAGTTATCTTATCGGATTGAGTCTTTAAGGATTTGAGAACACTTGATGTATGTCCTGCCGTGCTTATCTGTGGTGACAATGGGATATCACGTGATCCACTTGATGTATGTTTTGGTGACCAACTTGCGGGTTCCGCCCATGACCCTATGCATAGGGGTTGGCACACGTTTTTGTCTTGACTCTCTGGTAGGAACTTTGGGGCACTCTTTGAAGTACTTTGTGTTGGCTTGAATAGATGAATCTGAGATTGTGTGATGCATATCGTATAATCATACCCACGGATACTTGAGGTGACATTGGAGTATCTAGGTGACATTAGGGTTTTGGTTGATTTGTGTCTTAAGGTGTTATTCTAGTACGAACTCTATCATAGATTGAACGGAAAGAATAACTTCATGTTATTTTACTACGGACTCTTGAATAGATATATCAGAAAGATAACTTTGAGGTGGTTTCGTACCCTACCATAATCTCTTCGTTTGTTCTCCACTATTAGTGACTTTGGAGTGACTCTTTGTTGCATGTTGTGGGATAGTTATATGATCCAATTATGTTATTATTGTTGAGGGAACTTGCACTAGTGCAGTATGAACCCTAGGCCTTGTTTCAATGCATTGCAATACCGTTTGTGCTCACTTTTATCATTAGTTACCTTGCTGTTTTTATATTTTCAGATTACAAAACCTTTATCTACCATCAATATACCACTTCTATCACTACCTCTTCGCCGAACTAGTGCACCTATACAATTTACCATTGTATTGGGTGTGTGGGGGCCACACAAGAGACTCTTTGCTATTTGGTTGCAGGGTTGTTTGAGAGAGACCATCTTCATCCTACCCCTCCCACGGATTGATAAACCTTAGGTCATCCAATTGAGGGAAATTTGTTGTTGTCCTACAAACCTCTGCACTTGGAGGCCCAACAACTTCTACAAGAAGAAGGTTGTGTAGTAGACATCATGTACATGAACGATCCGGTCTTGGTGGAGAGCTCTATCCAAACTATGGAGCAGTTCCTTGCCGAGGACAAGTACTAAGTGGTCGGCTTCGACCTCGAGTACACCATGGGTCGTGCCAGGCACGATCAGAAGGTTTCCGTCACCCAGTTGTGTGTGCGACATGATGTCCCTGTCTACCACTACCACCTAGCCACAACGCGTTGCGAGCATTTCTCCAGGTTTATGAATAGCTCTGACTACAGTTTTGATGCGGTCGACACAACCAACGATCTAAAAGCGCTCATGGTTTCATGCTTGAAATGCCCAAATCTTGTCGACATCTAAAGCCACTACAAGGTATGGAGCTGTAACGCCCCAAGACCGGAGTTTCAGACGCCTTCCATGTTTTCCAAGTTTTCGTCATGTGAGTTGTTGGTTTGTTGCATTCATCTTTGCATCATGTGCATTGCATCATGTCATAATGTCATAAATCTTTTGCATCTCACTTAAATAAATTGCATAGATCGTTGATCTATTTAAATCGAGGGAACTCACATGGTGGTTTCTCTTCATAACCTATCCTCCCGATAGTAGGGAGCTATATTCAATGTTTCTTTAATTTGATATTCACCATAACACACGTGCAAAAATAATCCTCATGCCTATTTCCACTTCGAGTTTGACCTTCAAATCTTGTCCACAATTCTGTATCTCTTTTATCGAGGTTCCTCTAAAAACCGAACATTTTGGACCTTCCAAACCTCCACTTCCTATTCACCCATTTGAACTTAATTCAAATGTGTTTCAATCTAAACCTTGCATCCATGCCCACTCCTATTTTCTTGGATTAGACTCATTTTTATGATTTTGAGAATATATTCTTCCTCCTACCATCTTCTTTTCTCTCTTTTCTTTCTTTCTTTCTTGTTTTTCTTCTCTGTTTTGTTTGTTCTTTAGAGTGAGAGAGAGAGAGAGAGCCCAACCCAGCTACAACCTATGCTAGGCCGGCCCTTTAGGCCCACCTAACCCTTGCATGCAGCCCACTAGTGCCGCAACCTTAGACCCAGGGAGCCCGACTCCCTTCTCCCTCGATCCCTTCCCCTCGCGCCACCATCTCCCTCCTGCCCGTTTCCTTCGATCCCATCTCCTTCTATCTCTCCCTCTCCCTCTCTCGTTCCCATCCGCCGCCACCCACACCCGTGTGTTGAGCCAGGGAGAGCCCTGCTCGATCTGCTCGCACGGGCGCTCGCCCGATCCACCCCCATCGCCTGCTCCTCCCATAGCGCCGCCACCTCCCTCTTGTTCCCTTCCTCCCTCTCGTGCGCCACCAGAGAGAAAGAGGCAGCGCCCCTTCCCCGATCCCTCCTCAATGCCGGCCCCGCCGCCGAGCGATGTCCCTCCGCGCGGTCACCACCTGGCCCGCTGCTTCTCTGCCTAACCACTGGAGCCGCGCCTCGTGTGCCGCCGTCCAGGACACCGGCAGGCCGCGCCACTCACCGGAGCCTCGAGTCGCTCCGCGTTCGTTTTCCACAGGCACTCGAGCCCGAGCCAGGGACGAGCAACTCGTTCCATCCCTGGTTGCTTGCCTCCACCCGGAGCCACGCCTTCAACGGGATACATGTCATCCGGCCCGTCTCGCCTCCTGCAGACCTCCTCGTTGCCATGCTCCTGTGATTCCTTCGCCGCCGTTTCCCTGCTTCATGCCAAGGCCGATGCCGACCATTTCTTCCAGCCGCCGCTCATCCTTGGCGCCATGGTCTCTGCCTCCTTTGGACGACCCGTTGCTGCCGTGCACAACTTTTGTGGTGCCCTGTTGTGTGCGCTCTCCGCTGCCTGGCACCGTTGATGTCAAGACCGTGGTTGCCAAGTTCCTCTTCCAGAGTCGTCAAAGGCACGAGGACCTCGATGTATGACTACACAATGACGCGCCAAGTTCCCCTTCGACCGTGTACAACTTCTCACGCTGAAGACCACGTGTACCACTATGCCCGAAGACCTTGGATGCACAATGACTAGTACGACTACCGTCACAAGAACCAGGACCGGAGAGTCCAAAGACCCCAAGTACCATGACACCGATGACATGAATATCTACGGAATGTGTACGACTACACGACGTTGCGCCAAGTACCCCGATGGCCAGAGCCCTCGGATCCGTCAAGCTCGCCTACGAACCGAGAACAACTACCGTCTCCAAAAAACCGTGTAACAGAACCGTCAAGTTCGACTATGACTCGTGCACAACTACGCGAAATTCCTCGGACGCCAAGTTCAACGATGCATCAAGTTCCTCGCCATGACCCCGAACATCTACGGAAACTCATTCTATGATAACATGTACCACTACCGTCGTCGAGATCGCGAGAACCTCTACCATCACCCCTATAGCATGCGAGAACGACTACTTCCACTACGAACGTCCCGAGAACGTCTACTTCCCCTACACTACATCAAACTCGAACCCCTCCGATAACGCACGCTTCGAAGGTATAACCCCGAGACGACCACCTGTGAACGAATGCATGTGTGATGTATGAGATGCTCGTGCTTGCTCCGTGCTCAAATTGTCAGTGCACGTTGCCCCTCTTTTGCCTTGTCACCGTCGTTGTCGGGTGGTAGGTGCGACATATGCCAACGGGTGGCTTATCATTGTGGGAGCCAGTAAGACATCGCCGGTGCCTGGAAGCGGGATGAGGCGAAGATATGCACACCGGCGAATCTTACCCAGCTTCAGGGCTCTTCGTGGAGATAACACCCCTACTGCTGCTCTGCGGGGTCTCTGCATCATCGCTAGATGAAGAAGTAGCTACACGATGCTCCTTGAGCTGTTTTGTGAGGAGAAGAAGTAGAGCACGGCTAGCCCTCCTCCCCTCTGTATGTGGTGTCTAGAACTAGCTTGGATCAATCCTTTGCATGGGTGTCCCGGGGGCTTTATATAGGCCTACCCCCCGGGGGTACAATGGTAATCTGGCTGGGCGTGTGTCCCAACCGTCTGTGTCTACACTCGCCGGCTTCTGCGCCGGCTGCTGGGGCCCGCCGGCTGGTGGGTCCCGCCGGCTGCCGGCTCCTTGGTCGACAGGTAGGCCCCACTGTCATGGGCCTTGTCGGCGGCTGGTTACTATTACTCAATCCTGGTGACAAGGGCTTCGCCGAGGTGGGCGTGGCTACAGTGCCGCCGTCCGGCGGGTGATCGCTGTAGCCTTACCGCGTCTTGTCTCCTTAATGGGGCGTCTCCTTCGAGGGAGGTGGCAAGCCGGCTGTGGGGAGCCGGCTCTGTCTTGGGCCAACTGGGGGAGGCCTGGCCGCCTTCGGGTGTCTCTCTGCCTGAAGGGGCCCACCGCCCGTGGGCTGCACTGGCAGCCCGTCATGGATGACATCAGGGTCAACGTGGCAACAGTGCTGAGCCGGACGGGTCATGATCACCCGTACGGCGCACTGTGCCAGGCGTGCTCCGGGATTCGGGGGTGGCAGGCTTTACTGTGGCCACGCCCCGTCACATCGCCGTTATGTGGATGCAGACTTCGAGGGAACGATCTTGACCGCTTTGTGGGAGCCGGCTTTTTGGAGTCGGCCTTCTCACGGCCGGCTTCTCGGAGCCGGCCCTCCCGCGGCTTTCTTCGTGAGGGCTAAAGTCGGGTCGCCTTCTGATAGCCGGTCTGGGAGGCAGCCGGCAAGGGGAAGGCGGTCCCACGTCTTGGATTCTTGAGGGCCGGATTGGCTTGTAATTTTTTCAGAAGGGCCAAGGGGAGCTGGCTAGGCTACACATGGTCATTTACTCCGACAGTAGTCCCCGAAGCTGATCGAGCTTCGAGGCTGACAAAGGGACAAGAAGGTTGGTCAGCTTCCTATCCTGAGGGGCCGGCTTTGCTTGTGCGCGCCGCCTTCGGAAAGCCCCGTTCCTCATAGGCGGGAACGCGGGTTGGCCTGCGAGCTGACCACGCGCCTTCACGCGGGCCACGTGGCAAGGAAATCCTGTCAACGCACGCGCGTGACGGGACGCCCCGCAGGCCCGGGCCCGCCACTCACAGGCCTCGGCCCAAGCGCGGATCTTCTGCGGCCAACACGGACCGCTCGCCTTCCCGCGGAGGTTTTATTACGCCATCAGGGCGTAGTAATCGCGGGACGTGGGGGAGTGGGCGCAGTTGATCCCCACGTTCCCCCATGCCGCGCCTCCTCGGCTCCGCCGCGCGGTCTATAAGTAGGGGGAGGAGGGGGAGCGGCAGAGGCTCGCACGCTCTCCCTCGCTCCGCCCCTTCTCGCCTTCCTTCTTCTTCCTTCTGCCGCCGCAGCAACCCATTTCCGCGCCATTCCGCTGCCGGACCTCTCGGCTCCCTCAGTCCCGCCGTAGCGGGGTCGTGCACGTCTCTGCCATCGCATCATCTTGCTCCTCGCCGCGTCGCTCCCATGGCGCTGTCGAGCTCGTGGGATGGCTCCAACGTCCACGAGGACCACGTCGAGTTCCTCCGCCGGACGCGGCGCCTGCCAGGCGAGAACTTCGTGTGGGTTCGTCAAGCGCCGGCGAGGGAGATTTCGCCGGCACCGGAGGAGGGCGAGCGGGTGATCTTCCGCTCGCACTGCATGCGCGGCTTCGGCCTCCCGGCGAGCGGATTCCTTCGAGCCTTCCTTGAATTCTACCACCTCCAGCCGCATCACCTCACGCCCAACGCGGTGATGCTGCTGTCGGCATTCGTCACCCTGTGCGAGGGCTTTCTTGGGGTCCTCCCCACGCTCGAGCTCTGGGGGGAATTCTTCCAGAGCAAGCTCGGCACCGTCGTCGCGGGCGTGCCCGCCCCTGCGGAGCCTTCATTGCCATGAGGCGGGCGAGCGAGAACAATCCGTTCCCGCCCATCCCGCTGATCCGGTCGGTGAAGCTCTGGCAGAAGTCCTACTTTTACGTGAGGAACGTCGCCTCGCAAGGCGACTACGTCAACCTGCCGGCTTACGTAGCCGGCCCGCCGGCTGGGAGGCAACCTTCGTGGAGCTACCGGGCCAGGTCGCTGTCTCAGGCTGGGAACGCAGCCGTCTCCCGGCTCCAGGTGATGATCCAGTCGGAAGGCCTGACTGGAGCCGACTTGGTGGCCGCCTTCGTGGAGCGCCGGGTACTTCCGCTCCAAGGCCGGCCTCACATGATTTGCCAGATGAGCAGCCGCTTCGACCCATGCCGGCTGAGCACCAGGGAGATGCCTCATGTAGAGGTGTCTTACATGGTGAACTACATCTCCAACTGCAAGCTCGCCGAGGACTGGCGATACGGCAAGGAGCCGTATTCTTGCGCCAACCCTCTGCCTGCCGTAAGTTTTTCTTCTTTTCTTCCTTTTTGTAGCCGGCCACATGATAGCCGACCTTTGATCAGTTGGTTCGCCTTTAGCAGAACCCACTTCTTTTGCCGACAGTCGGGGCCACAGGGGTAGAGCGCCAACTCCTCCCCGACCGCACGGTGGACGATGCCAATGATCTGGACCTGGGAGCAGCCGCCATGGAAGACGCCATCATGGGGGAAGGCAACGAGGCCGGAGGCGCCGGGCTCGGGGCCGGCTTCGAGGACTGGCCGGACGACGACAAGGTCGAAGCCGCCCGGCACCGCCAGCCGGCGCTTGATCATCAAGGCACGGGCCCGTCTGCCGCGCCGGCTGCCCGTGGCGGTGCGCAGAAGCGCCGGGCCGCGTCGACCTTCTTCGGCAGCTGGCCGAAAAAATCCAAGGTTTCTACGGCGGCGACCAAGCGGGACGAGGCGGCCGTGAAGGCAGCCCGCTTCCGCAAGGCAGTGAAACAGCCGCAGGCGATATCGGCGTAAGTCGTCGAACGTCTTGTGTATATATATTTTTTGTTGTCCTTTTCGATTAAAGCTCTTCTAAACCTTGCTTTGCTTGCCGGGCAGGGCACCGCTTTCCCTTGAGCGGGGTCCTAGCGGCTCCGTAGTCGGGCCAACTGGAGGGTCTTCAGGCTCCTGCCGCATGGATCCCCGCGCCGACCTTAGGGAGGCCACGGAGCGGAACACGCGGGAGGCGCGGGAGGAGCGGGAGGCGGCAGAGCGAAGGACCGCCCAGGCGGCGAAGGAGCAGGCCGACGCGGCGGCCAAGGCCCGGGCGGAGGCGGCAGCCGCGGAGACGGAGGCAGAGGCCTCGCACAACCAGCCTCCGCTGCTCGTCGTTCCCCTCCGCGCCGTGCCCCCGTCGGAGGAGGTCGACCAAGACCCGCCAGTGATGGAGAGGAGGGAGGACCACGTGATCTTTGTGGTGGGGGCGCCGCAGGCGGCGCCGACTGGAGCGGGCCAAAGCGGCCAATCAGCCGCGGCGCCAGAGTAGCCGGCCGGGGGCGAGCCGGAGGCAGGGGCCGGCCTCGAGGTGCAGCCGGCATTGCGCCGGCGCGCAGGGGGAGGCACCTCCGCACCGGAGCCGCACCGAGCCGCGGGCGCCAGCTAGACGGCAGAGGCCCTGGAAGCGGCCAGCGTCAGCATGTCCGAGTGGACTCCCAGCGGGGGGACGGGCGAGCTGAACGCGGCGGCCCAGGAGGTCCGGAACCGGCTTCAAGCCCAGGCCGCCTCGCTGCAGCGATACACCCAATAGTTCCTCGCGACGCGGGCCGTCATCCGGGTGAGTCTTCTGGCCTTGGTTGTTTTGCTCTTTTTGATTTCTTTCGTGGGGGCACATCAGCGCACCCACTGGGTGTAGTCCCCGAGTTCCGAGTCGGCTGCTGCGCAGGCGGCTTGGAACTTACTAGGTCCTGACAACTGTCTTATTCTCGCCTCTTGTATGATCTTCCAGGAGTATCATAACCTCCGCGCTGCTGCCTTCAACTACCAGGCTCAAGAGTTGGGCCGGAGAACCGAAGACCTGACCAGCAGCCGGAGTGCGTGCTTGGTTTCGTTCATCTCCTGTGGGGGCGTGTCAGCACACCCACTTGGTGTAGTCCCCAAGATTCGGGCCGACTGCTGAGCAGCGGGGTCGGATCTTTCTTGGCGACTTCTTCCTTATTGATTTTTCCTTTGTCTTCATGCTTGCAGGAGCCAATGCCGACTTGAGAGGGCAGCTCAGCAGGGCCCAGGCCGCCCTTCGCGCCAAGGAAGCCGAGTACAACGCCTTGGTCCTGGAGCGTGACCGCCTTGTCAAGAAGTTGGCCGACCAGGAGGAGAGCCACAAGGCGGCCCTGAAGAAGGCGCAGGACAGCGAGGACGCCCTGAAGGCCGAGTTCGAGACCGAAGCGGCGGGCTGAGCTGAGGCGAAGCAGGCGCTGAGCGAGGGCTTCGGTCGTATCAAGGATCTGATCGATGGTAAGCCGCCTTCTTCACTCCTTGCTTGCCCCTTGATCCCTGATTTGTGTTCTGACTTGTGCTGCTTTTTGTTCTCTGTGCAGACTACTTTCCCGGCTACTCCGTCTTCGCCACCCAAACCATCAAGGCGCGCCGGCAGGCGGGGGCTGAAATCGCGCCGGACGCGAGCCGGACGCTTGAGGAGCAACTCTTGGCGGTCCAAGCCCGGCTGCAGCCGGCTCACCATATGCTCCGCTGCCTCCAGCGCACCGGGGCGCAGGTGCTGGCTGCCCTCTGGCCAGGCGAGACGATTCCCCGCACCCCGAGTCGGACTGCCGACTGGTTGGAGGTTGCGGTTGGCCGCTTCGAGGCCTGGAAGGCATCGGCAGCCCGGCTTGGAGCTGGGCGGGCGCTGGAGTTCGTCCGGGCCTGGTATCCGGGGCTGAACCTGGACCAGCTGCGCACCTGGTGGCTGGAGGCCGACGAGGAGATGGAGGTGCGGCCGGCTATCGCTCAGCGCGCTTCGACTATCGCCGAGTGAACTGACATCAGCGTCTTTGCTCCTGAAATTAATGACGACGGTGTTGCCCAGCCGGAGGAGTGGTTCGGGCTGGACCCGGCAGCGGGTGAGGACTCGGCAGAGGAGATCGCCTCCAGCGATGAAGGCGAAGACGACGAAGGAGAGGAAGGTGAAGACGTTGAGCCGGCCGGTGAAGCGGCTAGCCAGCCTCAGCCTGACCGTGCTTCCAGCAACGAGGCGCGTGCTAGCGCGCCCTCTGGGGGAGGCGGTGTTCATGCTGAGGTTCGTCAGCCGGCCACTCCTCCAGCCGGCACTGTCGTCTCCACCGACCTGCCCGACTCGCCAGTCGCTCCCCTGGCGTAATCTGCCGTCCTTGTTTTTCCTGCTTGTTATCCTTTGAACAATTTTTATTAAACTTGCGTAGTTCCACCCACTGGGGGTCTATTCAAACTATGTTGAATGCTGTCCTTTTGAAGGTCTTTTGTGTAAATATGATTGTGTGCGTGTTTGGTTTCCATTCGTGTATGCTTTTTATCGTTAGGCTGTTTCCTTTGCCGCCTTCCCCTTTTGGGAAGGCAAGTACTCGAGCTTTCTTAGATTGAAGCGAGGTGAATGGAAGCCGGCCGGCCGGCTACTCTGGTAGTCGGTCGGTGGTGGGGGAAAAACCGGCTTTTGTTATATTAGTCCGTTAGTCCCTAGCCGTTTTTTGTGTGGGCGTCCTTTCCTGCCTTTAACTCTTGCCAGCCGGACAGCCGGTTCTTCGAACTGCGACTTTTGGCAAGAGAAGGCTTGGGTGCCGGCACACTACTTGTCTAGCCGCGGGTAGGACTTTGAATATAACTCTAGGCGGCCAGTCCCCGGGCCGACTAGTCGAACCTGGTGCCGGACGAAAAAAGTAAATGTGATGACAAGGTCATAAAGCATGATATTCTTCATTCATAGATAAAAGATGGCAGTCCCCGAGCTCTCCTCGGGGGGCCTATTGTCTTGTACTTAGTACAAAAGTTAGCGTGATACATACTGCATTTCAACTGTAAAATCTTCGGAGGAGGTTGCCGTTCCATGGTCGTTCGGACTCCTTGCCGGAGTCGTCTCTCTTTCGTGCCTTCGGCTTCTGCGCGTCGATCAGGTAGTAGGAGTCGTTGCCTAAAGCTCTGCTGATGACGAAGGGGCCCTCCCAAGGGGCCGAGAGCTTGTGCTGGCCGGCTGTTCGCTGGATCAGCCGGAGCACAAGATCGCCCTCTTGGAAGGATCTTGGCGTGACCTTCCGGCTGTGGTAGCGGCGCAGGCCCTGCTGATAGATGGTGGACCGGCTGAGGGCTAATAGCCGGCCTTCTTCCAGCAGGTCGACACCGTCTTCTCGTGCTCCCTTGGCCTCCGCCTCTGTGTACATGGTTACCCGAGGCGAGTTGAACTCGATGTCAGTTGGATGACCGCCTCGGCACCATACACGAGGAAGAAAGGAGTGAAGCCGGTTGACTTGTTTGGGGTAGTGCGCAGACTCCAGAGGACGGCCGGCAGCTCATCGAGCCAACAGCCGGCCGAACGCTCCAGTGGTACGACCAGTCGGGGTTTGATGCCGGAAAGGATGAGGCCGTTGGCTCGCTCGACCTGGCCGTTTGACTGCAGGTGGGCAACGGACGCCAAGTCCAACCGGATGCCTTGCGTCGCGCAGAAACGTGCCAAGGCTCCCTTGGCGAAATTCGTGCCATTGTCGGTGATGATGCTGTGTGGCACGCCGTACCGAGTTGTTATTTCTGCGATAAATGTCATGGCAGTCGGCCCATTCAGCTTCTTGATCGGCTTTGCCTCAATCCATTTGGTGAATTTGTCTACAGCGACAAGCAGATGTGTCATGCCGCCGTGTGCCGTCTTGAATGGGCCCACCATGTCTAGTCCCCAAACGGCGAAGGGCCAAGTGAGGGGAATGGTCTTGAGTGCTGAAGCCGGCATGTGTTGCTTGGAGCTGAAGAGTTGGCACCCTTTGCAATGTTTAACTAACTCCTTGGCGTCATCCAAAGCAGTCGGCCAAAAGAAACCATGGCGGAAAGCATTGGCAACGAGTGATCTTGAGGCTGCATGGTGGCCACATTCTCCTTGGCGGATGTCTCTGAGGATTGCAATGCCCTTCTCTTGCTCGACGCATCGCTGGAGGACTCCAGTGACACTGCGCTTGACAAGCTCTCTGTTGACGATAGTGTATGCTCCGGCTCGGCGTTGGACTTGTCTTGCCTCTGTTTCGTCAGCTGGCAGATCTTGGTTTATTAGGAAGTTGTGGATGGACTGAGCCCATGATGGAGCTGCGACTTCTTCTATTGCCAACACGGCTACTGCGACCAGGGCGGGCGGGCCGGGTGGTGAAATGCTAGAGTCGGCAGCCGCCTGCTGTGTTGGTGTAGTCTCCGGGCCGACTACCGCAGTCCCCGAGCCGGGTGCGGCAGTCCCTGGGTCGGGCGTAACTACGGAAGTCCCCGAGCCGCCTGCTGATGTCCCTTGGCCGACTATCGAAGTCCCCGGGTCACCCTCTTGGTTCTTCGAGCCGGTCCCGGCTGTATCGGGGTCAGACGGCACGAAGATGGAATCGGACTCTGGAGACGGCTTGATAGACGGCTTGAGGAGGCGTTGTAGAGAGACACCGGTTGGTATTGCTTGTCGAGTGGAGCCTATTCGAGCCAGGGCATCAGCTGGCTCGTTGTCGGCTCGCGGTACGTGGAGGAACTCGCATCCTTCAAAATACCCACTGATCTGCTGAACGAGGAAGCGGTAGCTTGCCATATTTGCGTCCTTGGCATCCCAGTCGCCGGATGATTGCTGGACCACCAAGTCCGAGTCGCCATAACATAGGATCCGGCGAATGCCGAGCTCTTTGGCAAGCCGGAGCCCGTGTATGAGCGCCTCGTACTCGGCCACGTTGTGGGAGGCGGCAAAGTGAATTTGCAGCGTGTATCTGAGCTTGTCGCCTTTGGGAGAGGTGAGGATGACGCCGTCTCCCAAGCCGGTGCGCATCTTGGACCCATCGAAGTGCATGCGCCAATGAGTGGAGTCGGAAGCTGGTGGCAGGTACTGGGTCTCGGCCCAGTCGACGAGGAAGTAGGCCAATGCTTGGGACTTGATGGCGGTGCGAGGCCGGTAGAAGATCGTGTAAGGGGCCAGCTCGATGGCCCATTTCGCCACCCGGCCGGATGCATCCCGGCTGCCTATGATCTCGGCCAGCGGGGCGGTGCATACGACCGTGATGGGATGCTCTTGGAAGTAGGGCTTCAGCTTCTTGGCGACAAAGTACACGCCGTAGCACATCTTCTGGTAGTGCGGGTAGTTCTGCTTCGAGGTAGATAGCACCTCGCTCAAATAGTACATCGGCCTCTGGACCGGCTGGGCTCGGCCCTCTTCTGGGCGCTGGACTACGATGACGGTGCTGACCACCCAGCTGGTTGCGGCAATGTAGAGGAGCATGGGCTCTTTCTCAGTCGGCGCCGCCAGGACAAGCGGCGTGGCCAGCATCTTCTTCAGCTCGTGAAAGGCTTGGTCGGCTTGGTCATTCCACTCGAAGTGAGTGGTCTTCTTCATGAGGCGGTAGAGGGGGAGACCTTTCTCTCCGAGCCGGCTAATGAAGCGGTTTAGGGAGGCCAAGCATCTGGTGAACTTCTGGACGTCTCGAAGTTTGGTGGGAATCGCCATTCTCTCAATGGCCTTGATCTTTACTAGGTTGCATTCGATGCCACGTTCGGAAACCAGGAAGCCTAGGAGTTGGCCGGCTGGCACTCCGAACACGCATTTCTCGGGGTTGAGCTTGATTTGGAACCGGCGTAGGTTCTCAAATGTTTCCTTGAGGTCTTCCAGCAAGGTGCCGCACTTCTCCGTCTTCACCACAATGTCGTCTACGTAGACGTGGGCATTTCTGCCGAGCTGCTTGAGGAGGCACTTCTGCATGCAACGCTGAAAAGTGGCACCGGCATTTCTCAAGCCGAATGTCATAGTCAGGTAGCAGAAGGCTCCGAATGACGTGATGAAGGCAGTCTTCAGGCGGTTTGCTGGATCTAACTTTATCTGGTGGTATCCTGAGTACGCATCCAAGAAACTCAACAGCTCGCATCCGGCCGTGGAGTCTATCACTTGATCAATCCTTGGCAGGGCAAAGGGATCGTTGGGGCAGGCTTGTTGAGGCTCGTGTAGTCTATGCACATGCGCCACTTGTTGTTCTTCTTTAGCACGAGGACCGGGTTGGCGAGCCATTCTGGAAAGAAAACTTCCATAATGAAGCCGGGCTATCTCTTCTCCTACAATCCTCCTTTTCTCCTCCGACAGTCGGCAGAGGGGTTGTTTGACTGGTTTTGCGTCTTCTCAGATGTGCAGCTTGTGCTCGGCGAATTCCTTCGGAACACCCGGCATGTCCTTGGGGGACCATGCAAAGATGTCCTGATTCTCATGGAGGAAATCGGCGAGCTCGCTTTCCTATTTGCTGTTTAGGTTTGCCCCGATGACGGAAAACCTCTCTGGGTGCTCGGGGTCAAGAGGTATCTTCTTCGTCTCCTTGGCCGGCTGGAAAGATCCTTGGGCATCATACTCCTTGGGATCGGGGGACAAGGCCGACTGTTTGCCGGCCATGGCCACGACTCGGTCCAACATCTTCTTTTCTTCGGCTATCACAAGTGACTCGGCCAGCCGGCTGCTGGCTGCTATGCACTCGGAAGATTTCTTGTAATCGCCGGCTATGGTGATGATTCCTTTGGTGCTCGGCATCTTCATATTGAGGTAAGCATAGTGGGGAACAGCCATGAACCTGGCCAAGGCAGGTCGGCCAAGCAATGCATGGTAGGGGCTCTCCAGGTCTACCACTTCAAACTAGATCGCCTCCCGGCGGAAATGCTCCTTGTCTCCGAAGAGTACATCAATGTTGATCTTGCCAATCGGGGCGAAGGACAGGCCAGGTACGATGCCATGGAACACAGTCCGAGTAGGCATGAGTTGCTTTGTCTTGACGTTCAGCTTCTCCAGGGTGTCACGGTACAGGATGTTGATGCTGCTCCCGCCGTCTATCAGCACGCGGGAGAAACGGGCGGCGCGTCTGTCCGTTGCAAGGGTGGCATCCAAAACCAACGCATAAGAGTCAGGAGATGGCATCACCTCTGGGTGGTCGGCCCGGCTCCAGCTGATAGGTTTTTCTGACCAGTGCATGTGCTCGGCAGGGTTGGCAGCGACCATGCTGACCTCCTGGTGCTCTCGGCGTCTGCCGCGCCGGTCTTCGGGCTGGCTTGTAAAGACGACATAGGCGGCATGCTCGTCGGGGAACTCATCGTGCACGGCTCCGACTGCAGGCCGAGCGGTCGGCGGCTGCGGAGCCGGAGGCGGCGGACCGGCAGGCGGCGGCGGCGCGAGCCCTTCGCCTTTGGAGATTCGGGTGAGCCAATGGTACTTCCGGGTTGTGTGGTTGGACGGCTTCGCGCCACTGTGGAACTTGCATGGGGCGTCGAGAGTTTGCTCGTAGGAGAAGGCCGGCTGCCAAGCCGGCTTGCCGCCCCTCTGCTTCTTGGGTGCAGGCCGCCCTTCGGGCTGCTCGTCTTCGACTGTGGCCACCTGCCGACTGGTGGAGGGCGGCACGGGGCCCTTGCGCTTGTGGTCGTTCTGGTGTGGGCGTCGGCCGGAATCCCCAGCCGGCGTCTTGGGCGCCGGGTTGAGTACTTTCCCGGACGCGTCTACCCGGAGCTCGGTCTTCATTGAGGAGTCAGCGGTGGCGTACTTGTCCGCTATGTCCAGAAGCTCGTCGAGGGTAGTCGGCTCATCGCAGAGAAGCTTGTGCTTGAGGAGGGCGCCTTCTCGGCACCCGGCAGTGAAGTATTCTATGGCTTGCACCTCGTGCACCACTTTGCAAGAGTTGCGGAGCTCGGCCCAACGCGTGAGGTAGTCGCGAGTGGACTCGGCGGGGCCTTGTACACACAAGGAGAGCTGTCTGGGCTTGGGAGCCCCCTTGTAGGTGCTGGTGAAGTTGCGGACGAAGGCTTCTGTGAAGTCTAGCCAACTGTTGATGCTGTACGGTTTGAGGCTGTTGAGCCAGGTCCGCGCCGTGCCTTGCAGCATGAGGGGCACGTACTTCACGGCAACGCGCCTGTTGCCGTTTGCTATGCTAACCGCCGTGTCAACCAATCTTCCGGCTTCACGGAGCCGTTGTACTTGGGCGTGTCTCTTGGGAGCGAGAACCCTTTGGGGAAAGGCTCGTCGCGGATGCGGGGGCCGAAGCAAGGCGGGCCGACATCATCTTCTTCTTCTAGTGCCAAGGATCGCGCTAGGCAGTCGATCCGATGGCGGGCGTCGTTCTCGCCGACTCCTTCATGGTGACCTAGTCGGCCGCTGAGAGTCGGATGCGCAACAGGCGGTGGGGTGGGATATCTCTCCCCACGGGGCCGGGGCGGAGGCGGGTCGCCCCGCCACTCCACGGCCCGGGGGTGGTCTTCTGCGTCTCGCTCGATGGAGATTCGGGTTTGGCTTCGGCTCGCAGCCGGCTCTTTCTCGTGCCCCGCGCGGGTTTTACCCACAGTCAGCGTCCGTGACGTCGCGCCGTGATCTCAGCGTGGGGGAGGGCTTTCCGCGCGTGCGTCAGCTTCATGCCGCTGTGCGGCCGCATCGATTAGCTGCTGGATGCGTCTGGTCATGTGGGGGAGTTCTTCGGCCCCCAATCCTTCTAGCTCGTCTACGGCCGCCTGGGCGGCACGCAGGTTCTCGAGTGGAGTGGCGTAGACTGGGCGGTCGACTCCTAGCATGTCGGCGATGGCAGCGCCGCGTTACCTGACAACGCCGGCCCGGCTGGGCCCGCCTGGGGGCAGCGCGGTCGGCTTCGCGCCGGTGGGCCTCAGTGAGGCGTCTCATGGAAGCCAGCTTCCGGCCCTCCGCGAAGAGGGCTAGTCGGCGAGCCTCCAGTGCTTCGGCATCTGCATCGGCCGGGAGGGGGATCGTCAAGTCGTGGACCGCCGCATGCGGGGCATCGTGGGCGCTCTCATCGGAAGCATCGCCGTGGCCGATGACCATCACCTCGGTGGTGATAGCGTTGCAGCCATCGGCCCGGGGAAGCGGGTCGTTGTAGATCGTGACGTCGGTGGGGAAAGTGTTGAGTGAGGCCGTGTCGGAGTCGACAGGCATCGGATCGGTGGAGCCGACCGACTCCAAGTCCACAGCAGGCTCGCCGGAGACGTGGAGCTGGCCGAGGAGGTTGACGAGGTGGTCGGTGCCCGCGTCGGAGGCGAGCTCGTTGGAGATGAGGGTCTTGTCGAGGAGATCGGCGAGGCCACTCGCTGCGCAGACGTTGGTGATGCCTTGCGGCGCGTCGTGGCAAGCGCCATCGGGCGTGCCGGGCTGGCTACGCTCGCTAGGGAGGAAGAGGGTTCCCGTCCAGAACAGGTCTCCGGACGACGGTGCACCTGGCCCCACGGTGGGCGCCAAATGTCGGGTGGTAGGTGCGACATATGCCAACGGGTGGCTTCTCATTGTGGGAGCCAGTAAGACGTCACCGGTGCCTGGAAGCGGGATGAGGCGAAGACATGCATGCCGGCAAATCTTACCCAGCTTCGGGGCTCTCCGTGGAGATAACACCCCTACTGCTGCTCTGCGGGGTCTCCACATGATCGCCAGATGAACAAGTAGCTACACGATGCTCCTTGAGCTGTTTTGTGAGGAGAAGAAGTAGAGCACGGCTAGCCCTCCTCCCCTCTCTATGTGGTGTCTAGAACTAGCTTGGATCAATCCTTTGCATGGGTGTCCCGGGGGGTTTATATAGGCCTACCCCCCGGGGGTACAATCATAATCCGGCTGGGCGTGGGGCCCAACCGTCTGTGTCTACACTCGCCAGCTTCTGCGCCGGCTGCTGGGGCCCACCGGCTGGCCCCACTGTCATGGGCCTTGTCGGTGGCTGGTTATTGTTACTCAATCCTGGTGACGAGGGCTTCGCCGAGGTGGGCGTGGCTACAGTGCCGTTGTCCGGCGGGTGATCGTTGTAGCCTTACCGCGTCTTGTCTCCTTAATGGGGCGTATCCTTCGAGGGAGGTGGCAAGCCGGCTGTGGGGAGCCGGCTCTGTCTTGGGCCGACTGGGGGAGGCCTGGCCGCCTTCGGGTGTCTCTCTGCCTGAAGGGGCCCACCGCCTGTGGGCCGCACTGGCAGCCCGTCATGGATGACATCAGGGTCAACGTGGCAACAGTGCCACGCCGGAAGGGTCATGGTCACCTGTACGGCGCACTGTGCCAGGCGTGCTCCGGGATTCGGGGGTGGCAGGCTTTACTGTGGCCACGCCCCATCACATCGCCGTTATGTGGATGCAGACTTCAAGGGAACGATCTTGACCGCTTTGTGGGAGCCGACTTCTTGGAGTCGGCCTTCTCGCGGCCGGCTTCTCGGAGCCGGCCCTCCCGCGGCTTTCTTCGTGAGGGCTAAAGTCGGGTCGCCTTCCGATATCCGGCCTGGGAGGCAGCCGGCAAGGGGAAGGCGTCCCCACGTCTTGGATTCTTGAGGGCCGGATTGGCTTGTAATTTTTTCAGAAGGGCCAGGGGGGGCCGGCTAGGCTACCCGTCGACCCATGGGAACCCGATAACCGGGATCACCCCACCATCTTTTGCACGCTCCCGCCACACTTCCTTTCCACCGGTATCTCCCTGAGCTACCGGAACCGGAATGTTGCCGTGGCACCATTTCCGTTGTCGTTGCCATCGCACCCCTTTCGTTTCGGCCACGTTGACAAATGCTCTAACATGCTTGTCAACCTTTTCATAAAATTGCATAACTTGCACATGTCATACGCATCATGATAACAACAATTAAAATGTTTAAAATTGTTGTTGCATTATATTGCTAGATGCTTATGGGGTTTTACCGGAATTATTGTTCGTTGTTCCGGCCTCATTTAAACTTGCCTAGATAGGTAGTTTTCTTTTGCCTCACCTCTTGCCATGTTAACCAACATTTAATATCATTGAGTACTTAAATGAGAGAGAACTAAATAAGTCATGTGGCGTTTTCTTCAATATGCAACTCTGTTGCATATTGAGCTCCACTTAATTTGTAGGATTGTTTGTTCACTTTGCCATGCCATGCTTCTTTAAACCGGACATGCATCATACTTGGTTGTGCATCATGCCATGTTGATGTGATGGTTGTTTACTATGTTGTTTGCTTCTTTCCGTTGTTGCTTCTTCGGGTTAGTTCCGATAACTTCGCGTTTGTGAGGATCCGTTTGACTACGTCCGTTTGTCTTCTTCATGGACTCGTTCTTCTTCCTTGCGGGATTTCAGGCAAGATGACCATACCCTCGAAATCACTTCTATCTTTGCTTGCTAGTTGCTCGCTCTTTTGCTATGCCTATGCTATGATACCTACCACATGCTCTATCACGCCTCCCACATTGTTAAGCCAAGCCTCTAACCCACCTTGTCCTAGCAAACCGTTGTTTGGCTATGTTACCGCTTTGCTCAGCCCCTCTTATAGAGTTGTTAGTTGCAGGTGAAGATTGGAGTTTGTTCCATGTTGGAACATGGATTTTTGTTGGGATATCACAATATCTCTTATTTAATTAATGCATCTATATACTTGGTAAAGGGTGGAAGGCTCAGCCTTATGCCTAGTGTTTTGTTCCACTCTTGCCGCCCTAGTTTCCGTCATACTAGTATTATGTTCCTTGATTTTGCATTCCTTATGCGGTTGGGTTATAATGGGAACCCCTTGACAGTTCGCTTTGAATAAAACTCCTCCAGCAATGCCCAACCTTGGTTTTACCATTTGCCACCTAGCCTTTTCCCTTGGGAGTCGCGCATCCCGAGTGTCATCTTTATTTTAACCCCCCCCCCCCCCGGGGGCCAGTGCTCCATCTGAGTGTTGGTCTGAACCGAGTAGACTGCGCGGCCACCTCGGGGCAACTTGAGGGTTGGTTTTACTCATAGGATGTCTCATCTGAGTGTGCCCTGACAACGAGATATGTGCAGCTCCTATCGGGATTTGTCGGCACATTCGGGCAGCTTTGCTGGTTTAGTTTTATCATTGTCGAGATGTCTTGTAACCGGGATTCCGAGTCTGATCGGGCCGTCCTGGGAGAAGGAATATCCTTCGTTGACCATGAGAGCTTGTGATGGGCTATGTTGGGACACCCCTGCAGGGTTTTGAACTTTGGAAAGCCGTGCCCGCGGTTATGGGCAGATGGGAATTTGTTAATGTCCGGTTGTAGAAAACCTGAAACTTATCTTAATTAAAATGCATCAACCGCATGTGTAGCCGTGATGGTCTCTTCTCGGCGGAGTCCGGGAAGTGAACACGGTGTTGGAGTAATGCTTGAACGTAAGTAGTCTAGGATCACTTCTTGATCATAGTTTCTTGACCGTGCTTTTGCCTTCTCTTCTCGCTCTCATTTGCGTAAGTTAGCCACCATATATGCTAGTGCTTGCTGCAGCTCCACCTCATACCTTTACCCTACCCATAAGCTTAAATAGTCTTGATCACGAGGGTGTGAGATTGCTGAGTCCCCGTGACTCACAGATTACTTCCAAAACCAGCTTGCAGGTGCCGATGATATCGTGCAGGTGACGCAACCAAGCTCAAGGAGGAGCTCGATGAAGACCTTGTTCGTTATGTTGTTCCGTTTCTAGTTGATCAGTAGTGGAGCCCAGTTGGAACGATCCGGGATCTGTAGCATTAGGGGTAGTCTTCTTTTATTTTGGTTCCGTAGTCAGTCCTTGTTTGTAACAGTTGATGTAATGCTTTATTCTTGTATTGTGTGAAGTGGCGAGTGTAAGCCAACTCTGTACCTCTTTCTTATTCAGTACATGGGATGTGTAAAGATTACCCCCCTTGAGATATGCCTACAATGCGGTTACGCCTCTAAGTCATGCTCCGACACGTGGGAGATATAGCCGCATCGTGGGTGTTACAAGGGCAGCGACAAAAACAAACTGAACTCCCTGGTTGACCTCACCTCGGCCATCATCGACCCGTACTACATGAAGATGAAGAATGAGAGCAATAAGGATAGGAACGCCTGGCACAGTGTGTGGCATAAGAGACTGGATTAACAACATGTCAAGTACACGGCCATGGACACATACACAAGCTACGAGATGTAAAGGCGGATCATTGACATGAGGAACTATCTTCTTCCTAACCCAGACGAGGGATCGAGCCACATAGGAGTGGCAGGAGCGTCACAAGAAGTAGATGACTAGACGATCGTTTCTCCTACTTTAGAATGCACACAATTGTTTATTGAGGTGTGTGCGAATGATCTCTATAATCACTTATGTAACTGGATGTTTATTTCAGTTATATATATATACATGTTATTCTACTGTAGACAGAGCAAATCACATGGCTTATTAGCAGCAATTGTCTGTGTTATTATTTTTCTTCGCACACATTTCTGATTAAAGACCTGTTTGCTGCGTATCACACACATCTTGTTCAGTTGAACCATTTCCATTGTGTTGCCTAATCACACACAGTTCATCCTAGTGAACCGTATGCTATATATTGCACACGCCTTCATCTGGCTGCCCATTTCTTTTGTTCCTTCTCACCCCAAACAGTTAATTGAACTGAACCGTATGCCATGCATTGCACACGCAACTAAAATCTGAACCGTGTTTGATGCATCCGTCATCGCAAACATTTTGCACCTTTTTAACGGTTTTTACACCCCCGTTTGCGATTATGGCATCACACACAGCTTCGTCGAAGGGTCTCTGATCGTAGTGTCGCGTTTGGACCATCCTACAGTAGTGTATTATTACTTGAACAATCCTCCCACTTATGATTACCCCCTCTCGCGAGCATCTGCAACTATGAAAGAGGAATTAAGATAAATCTAACTATAGCATGAAACATATGGATCCAAATCAGCCCCTTACGGAATAGCACATAAACTAGGGTTTAAGCTTCTTTCACTCTTGCAACCCATCATCCAATAACTACTCCACAGTGCTTTCCCTTAGGCCCAAATATGGTGAAGTGGCATGTAGTCGACGTTCACATAACACCACTAAGGGATAAAACAACATACATATCATCAAAATATTGAACGAGTACCAAATTCACATGATTACTTATGACAAGACTTCTCCCATGTCCTCAAGAACAAATGTAACTAGTCACAAAACATATTCATGCTCAAGATTAGAGTGGTATTAAATAGCATTAAGGATTTGAACATATGATCTTCCACCAAGTAAACCTACAAGCATCAATTACAAGATGTAATCAACACTACTACCAACCGACAGGTACCAATCTATGGTTTTGAGACAAAGATTGAATACAAGAGATGAACTACTGTTTGAGATGAGCTGGTGCTGGTGAATATGTTGATGTATATTGTCTCTCCCATGATGAGAGGATTGTTGGTGATGATGATGTCTTCGACTTCCCCTTCCTAGAGGGAAGTTTCCCCGGTGATATCTCTCCGCCGGAGAGCAAAAGTGCTCCTGCCCAAGTTCCGCCTTGAGATGGCGATGCTTCATCTTGAATCCTTCCTTCTACTTTTTTCTAAGGAAAATGGCACCACAAGGGGCACGACAAGCTCGGGAGAAGATGGGCCCTGGGGGCCAGCCAGGGGCACCACAAGCTCGGGAGGCGCGCCCCCAGGCTTGTGGCTGCCTGGTGGTTCCCCTCTGGTATTTCTTTCACCAATAATGTTAATATATTCCAAAATAACTCTTTGTCAACTTTCAGATCATTTGGAGATGTTCATAAAAAGTGCCTCCGATGTACCCCTTTCCAGTACAGAATTCCAGCTACCGGCAATTTCCCTCGTCATGTGAGATTTGCAACATAAGAGAGAAAGGGCATAGTAATTACATTATAAAGTGGAATAACAGTCTATAATTGAATAAATATCAACATAAAAACATGATGCAAAATGGACGTATCAGCAGCAACACAATGGCAACTCACGTTGCCACAGGAGAAGGAGTTCCTCCTCAACAAACCCACACAGGTAATCCACTTGTCTTTGAGCATTTCTTATTTCTCTTAATGTTTTTGTTTTTTGAACATGATCTTGAATCTGATTTCCGTTTCTCCTTCATCTTCAGACCCACCTCCAACCGATGACATGAACATTGATGTTGATGTTGAAGGGATCGTCAAGGATGCCGCTACTGAAGCCAGCGGGATTGCTGCCAACGAAACTGCCAACTTAGTGTCTAAAGGGGCCGCAAAAAGGGCTACCGAGGAGGAAAATGCCAAGAAGGTTGCAGATAGGGCTGGACACGATATTAGTGGACCAACTGGCAGCATTCTTACTTCAGGAACACTTGGCGCTGCTCCGGCCACAAAGTCGTCAGCCACCTGCAAGGCCGTCATTGAAGCCATGCCATCAACATCCGATGATCCTCCAGCCAGCAAGTACATCAAGGTGGACGACCATTTGTATGTTAGCATTCCAGGGACAACAAACATCACAGCACCCGTTGAAGCAGAAAGCCTTGATGAAATGATTGCTACTGCTGGGCTAAAGATCGTTGGCGAACCAACTATGAGTCGTGGTGGATCCAAAGAAGAATAAATCATCGAAGCTGTAAACAGCAATTTCCAGCAGCTTCAAGCACTTTTCCACAACTGGTCCAACAACTTGAAATGCAGGGTTGTGGCTGTAGCAGCAGTGGAAACCATTTTATCAAGCGCGTTGAAGAGGCGCAGACTGAGTATGCTAGATCCCTCCAAGAGCTAACTGCCCAAGGGGAAAAGCTGAACAAGGAATGGGAAAAGTTTCTGTTGGAGAAATCCAATGGTGAGAAAGCACGAGACGAAGATGCACAAATGCATTCAGTAACTGAAGGGAAGATAAACAAGCAAAGGGAAAACCTCAATTCTCATGAAGAAGATCTTGCCGCTCGCGAGGAAGCACTGTCAATCAAGCTTCGCAGCAAGGATGAAGAGATTGAGAATCTCATCGTGCGGCAAACACAGGAATTGGAGCAGAAGCATAAGTAAGAGCTTGCAGCCCAGTTTGTGGATCATACCAACAAGCTTAAGGAGGCAATTGATGTTGTTAAAGTCGCAGAAACCGCCAAGGGTGAGTTGGTCGAGAAAGTGAAGAAGCAAGAAACATACATCGAGGACCTCAGCATGCAGATCTCGACACTTCAAGCAGAAAGGGAGAAAATGCGTCAAGACCCGACGAATAAGGAATCCACCATATGTAACAAGGACAAAGACCTTGTAATCGCCAACGACTCCATAAAGGACTTGCAACTGAAGGTGGCAACACAGGAGAGGAACTTGGAAGAGAGAAAAGCTCATGAAGATGGCTTGCTCAAGGATCTTCAAGACGAGAACGATCTGCTCGCCAGCGCTACCGCCACATATAATGATTATGAGAAGACTGTGGCGCTCTGGACCGAGTGGCTTTTTAGTGCAACTTAGAAGCTTACCGCACAACTAGCCAACATGGGTCTTCAGAACTTCAGGTATTCCACCAGCGAAAATGTGAGTGCCAGCGTGAGGCTGACCCTGTTCTTCGAGTGTGTTATTGACGCTCTTAATCAGATCCAGAGCAGTCGTGTTGCCACCCTTCCCGCCGATAGCCACAAACTCTACCAAACCCTTCTCTAGAAGGTGCTCATCAAGGTTGGTTACTGGAATCCTAATACTGACTTCTCCAACGTCCTCGCAAGCCTACCAAAAGATGCTGACACGAGAGCCGTCGAAGAAGCCATCCCGCCCATCGTCGATAGAGTGAGCCATGTGAAGAGGATTGAAGGCCCGCGCAGGGACTAGTCACCATGCCTTTCTTTTTCTTGCCGCGAACAGTCCTTGTGAAAGTATATATTTATCTAAAGTTACAACTACACCAAGTTATCTCTAATATATACATATCCTTGCTTGATGAATGTGTGTCGATTTTCCTAGTTTGATTCTATTTTTGCATGTTTTTACTCTCTACGCTTGTTTGGAAACTTGCCGGCGCACACACTTGCCACGAGTGCTTTGAGGACGGATCCTTAGCAGCCTGCTGGGAGAGCCGCTGCCGGCATCGTCGCCTTGCAGTCTCAGAGCAGCTGCTTAGATTGTTGAGAAAACACGAAACAAAATAAGAGTGCGGCTAATCGTGGCAAGGTTTCCCTCGTGTGCAGGTTTTCCATACAAAACAAAGAACTTTCAAGGAAGGTAGTTCTACAACAAAGAATTTGTTTAAAAGTTTTTCAACTTAGCTTTTCTTTTTTGTACTTCTTGTCATGAAATATTAACTTGAATGTCAGTTGTCGGTGTGCATACCATTGTTCCCCCGACATCATGTATGCGAGGTAACCTTCTATCCTTTGAGAAAAAAGAAAGAAGAGAAAATAATGACACGGAACCTTGACAGTTCATTAATCATCCATAAAAGGCAAACATACCACAAAATCACAGAAAAAACACATAAAATTAAACATGTGAATTGACAAGAGTTGTGAAATACTTAGCTTTATTTCACTTATGCGTAGAGTTATGCATTAGAGTGCCATCTTCAATCTCTTGGCGGCCTGCACCAGGCCTAGTGGTTCGTATTACCCAGTAAGGGCCTTCCCACTTTGGCGTCAACTTGTTTGAATTCTTGGAGGACTGAACTCGTCGAAGAACAAGGTCACCTTCCTCACGGCTCCTAGCATTAACCTTGCAGCTATGATAGCGGCGCAAAGAATAATGGTATCGTGCAACATGTACAACAGCTTGGAGACGATATTCCTCAAGGAGCACGGCCTCATCATAAGCGAGCACTCGATGTGGCCCGTACATGAGTTCCATGGGGTGCATTGCTTTTGCTCCATATACTAGGGAGAATGGTGTCTGGCCAATGGCTCGATTTGTTGTCGTCCTGATCGACCAAAGAACCGCCGACAACTCATCAATTTAGCATCTTCCACAATTGCGTAGCTTGTCGAAAGTACTTGTCTTGAGCCCACGCGGTACTTCAGCACTTTCCCTTTCGTCCTATCCATTTCTCCTTGGATGATCAACTGATGCAAAATAGATCTTGCTGTCAAGGTCTTCAAGGTACTGCATGAAGGTGCAGCTCATGAACTGTCTGCCGTTGTCAGTAATGACCCTGTTGGGCACTCCAAACCGGCAAACTAATCCTTTCAAGAACTTGACGGCTGACTGTGATGTCACCTTCCTGACCAGCTCCACTTCTGGACACTTTGTGAACTTGTCGATGCAACATACAACTACTCAAAGCACCTGATAATGTGAAGGAATGGGCCCAGTATGTCGAGCCCTAGACCGAGAAGGGCCAGGAGAGAGGGATCATTTGAAGAGCTTGAGCTGGGTGATGTGACTGCTGCAAATGGAACTGACAGGCTTCACACTTGGTTACTAGCTCAGTTGCATCCTGGACGGCAGTGAGCCAACAGAAACCTTGTTAGAAATATTTACAAACAAGGGCCCATGATTCTGTGTGAGATCCACATATCCCCACATGTATCTGTGCCAATAGCTTCTGTCCATCTTCTCCGTAAATGCACTTCAATTTAACCATTGGTCTCTTTCTATATAGATCATTGCCGACGAACTGATACATACTTGATTGGCGGGTTACTCTTTCATCTTCTTCTTGATCCTCGGGTAGTTCTCCTGTTTGAAGGAAATCGACAATCTGCTACGCCCATGCCAGAGCCTGTGGCTCCACAACAGGGACTAAAGGCTTATGCTCAGCTATGGGAGCACTTGTCTTGACAGTAAGAACTTGCTTCTTTGCCGGAGCCTGCTGCTCACCAGCAAGCTTGTCGTTGTCTTCAACACCAACTTTGTCGGCAGCTTCTGGGAGCTCGGCAGGAAAATACTTGCTGGAGTTCAACTTTCTCCTCTTGTTCTGCCCAACTGATGGTGTTACTGATGGCTGAGTGATACGTCTCCATCTTATCTATAATTTTTATTGTTCGATGCCAATATTCTACAACTTTTAGATACTTTTGGCAACAATATATATGATTTTCTTGGACTAACATATTGATCCAGTGCCCAGTGCCAGTTCCTTTTTGTTGCATGTTTTTTGTTTCGCGGAAAATACATATCAAGCGGAGTCCAAACAGGATAAAAACTTACGGAGATTTTTTTGGAATATATGTGAATTTTGGGAAGTGGAACCAACGTGAGACGATGCCCGAGGGGGGCACAAGGCAGGGGGCACGCCCTAGGGGGTAGGGCATGCCCTGGACCCTTGTGGCCACCCCGTAAAGTGGCTGGTGCACTTCTTTCGCCACAAGAAATCTAATATCCGGATAAAAATCGTGTTAATATTTCAGCCCAATCAGAGTTATGGATCTCCGGGAATTTAAGAAGCGGTGAAAGGCCAGAATCAGGGAGCGCAGAAACAGAAGGAAACCCTTCTCCCATCTAGGGGGAAGGCCAAGTAAGAAGAAGAAGAAGAAGGAGGAGGAGGGGGGCACTCTCCCCCTCTCTCCCGGTGGCGCCGGAACACCGTCGGGGCCATCATTGTGACGGCAATCTACACCAACAACTTCGCTGCCGTCATCACCAACTCTGTCCCCATCTATGCAGTAGTGTAAAACCTCTTCTCCCTGCTGTAATCTCTACTTGAACATGGTTCTCAACGCTATATATTATTTCCCAATGATGTATGGCTATCCTATGATGTTGGAGCCGTTTTGTCCTATGGGTTAATTGATGATCGTGATTGGTTTGAGTTGTATGTTTTATTATTGATGCTGTCCTTTGGTGCTCTCCATGTTGCGCAAGCATGAGATATCCCCTCTGTAGGGTTTGAAATATGTTCATGATTTGCTAATGGTGGGTTTCTAGAGTGACAGAAGCTTAAACCCGAGTAAGTAGGTTGTTTGCATATGGGAGTAAAGAGGACTTAATACTTTAATGCTATGGTTGGGTTTTACTAGTTAGGGATGTCTGCTAGAGTTCCAATCATAAGTGCATATGATCCAAGGAGATAAAGTATGTTAGCTTATGCCTCTCCCTCATATAAAAATGCAATAATGATTACCAGTCTAGTTATCGATTTCCTAGGGACAAATAACTTTCTTGTGACAAAAAGCTCTCTACTAATACTAAATTAGTTGTTTCTTTATCTAAACATCCCCTAGTTTTTATTTACGTGCTCTTTATTATCTTGCAAACCTATTCTGCAACACCCTCAAAGTAGTTCTAGTTTCATACTTGTTGTAGGTAAAGCGAACGTAAAGTGTGCATAGACTTGCATCGGTGGTCGATAGAACTTGAGGGGATATTTGTTCTACCTTTAGCTCCTCGTTGCGTTCGACACTCTTACTTATCGAAGGAGGCTACAACTGATCCCCTATACTTGTGGGTTATCAAGACCTTTTTCTGGCGCTGTTGCCGAGGAGCAATAGCGTGGGCTGAATATTTTCATGTGTGCTTGTTTGCTTTGTCACTAAGTAGAATTTATTTGCTATTTAAGTTGTTCTCTATCTTTATTTATGGATATGGAACACGAAATACCAAAAAATAGGTTTACTTGCTACTCATGGAGATGGGGAACGTCCTAAAACCCTCGATGCTCATTATGTGAAAGATATTATGCACTACTTTAGTAATCCTGAGAAAACCCCATTCAATTATATGATGGGAGACATGTTGGATCAACATGAATACTTTAGGGATTATTGCTTGACTCAAAAAGGGAAACTATTATAGGATCAAATTCATATGTTGCATTGGTATGCTCGGCAACTATGCTTGAGATATGATTATACTTGTTGCTCTAGGATGAAGGCTCCACACCTTCCCTTTTCATGAAAATTTAATGATAATGAAACCTTATCTTCTTATGCTAATTTTAGATATGATTAGTATGATGTGGAATGAATAGAAGAATTTGTTGCTTTTAATGTTTCTTATGAAATTGAATCTTTGTTTGAAAAGTATGAAGCTTTTGATGATGATGTTTATAGGCCTGAAAATTTTGCTATACTGAAATATTGATGCATCTATTGAGAAAGACTCTGCTATCCAAGAAGAGACTAATATTTTGCAGGAAACTATGGAAGAAGAAATCGATGACACTGTGAGCTCATTACATGAAAAAGATGACGAGGAGAGCGAAGAACAAAAGGAGGAAGAGCGGATTAGCTACCCATGCCCACCTTCTAATGAGAGTAACTCTTCAACTCATACATTGTTTAATTTCCCTACGTGCTTACCGAAGGATGAATGCTATGACGATTGCTATGATCCCTTTGATTCATTTGAAATATCCCTTTTTGATGAAATTGATCCTTGCTATGCTTGTGACCATAATGCCAATATGAATTATGCTTATGGAGATGAGCTTCCTATAATTCCTTATGTTAAGAATGAAATTGTTGCGCTTAGTAAGGATAGGCCTATTATCTTTTTGAATTCTCCCAACTACACTATATCGGAGAAGTTTGCGCTTAGTAAGGATTATATTGATGGGTTGCGTTTTGCTACTACACATGATGATTTTGATAGATATAATATGCATATTCTTGCTGCTCCTACTTGCAATTATTATGAGAGAGGAACTACATTTACGACTCTCTATGTTTCCAATACAATAAAATTGCAAGAAACTGTTTATCCTATGTATTGGTCTTTACTTTATGTGCATGAACTTCGTCGTTACTTGATATATGTTACTTTTTACTCCCTACTAAATCACAAATCATTGTTAATTAAAATTGGGTTTGATATACCTTGGTATCCACGTGGATCCATTACTTGAGCCCTATATGTCTGGCTTAATGGCTTTAAAGAAAGCGCTACCAGGGAGACAACCCGGAAGTTTTAGAGAGTCATTTATTTCGGTTGTGTGCTTTTATAAAGTTTAAAAACAAAAAAATAAAGTGGGGATCCTTAAAAAAATCAAAAAGAAAAGTGAAAGTAGGAAAGACGAGCATCGTTGAAGTGGGAGCTAGCCTTGAACTTTGTTCATGCACATGCATACTTTATGAACCTTTATTATAGAAACTTTTCAAAAAAAATAATTATCCCCTTGTACAAATCCATTGTATTACAAAAATAATGGCCCAATATTTGCCTTTAGGATGATTAGATTGATTGTTTGGTTTATGCAGCGCAAAAACAGAAACTTTGGTTGTAGTGCGTGGATTTTTATTTTTTACTGGAACGTCGAATGTTTCTAAAACTTTTCACACAGTACTTCTATGCAAATTGTTTATTTTGTCCTCATTTTTCAGAATTTTGGAGTTACATAAGTATGGTAGATGTTCAGATTTCTATAGACTGTGCTGTTTAAGATAGATTCTGTTTTTGATGCATTGTTTTGCTAGTTTTGATAATACTATCAATTCTATCACTGATATAAGCCATACAAAAGTTATAATACAGTAGGTACAATGCAAAAATAAAATATGATTGACTTTTCAATAGTACATGAAGTGGTGATTTGCTTTATTATACTGATGGATCTCATGAGGGTTTTGTTAATTTTTGTGTGATTGAAGTTTTCAAGTTTTGGGTGAGATCGCGATGGATAAATGAATAAGGAGTGTCAAGAGCATAAGCTTGGGAATGCCTGATGTCTACTACACAACCTTCTTCTTGTAGACGTTGTTGGGCCTCCAAGTGCAGAGGTTTGTAGGACAGTAGCAAATTTCCCTCAGGTGTTTGACCTAAGGTTTATCAATCCGTTGGAGGCGTAGGATGAAGATGGTCTCTCTGAAGCAACCCTGCAACCAAATAACAAAGAGTCTCTTGTGTCCCCAACACAACCAATACAATGGTAAATTGTATAGCTGCACTAGTTCTGCGAAGAGATGGTGATACAAGTGCAATATGGATAGTAGATAAAGGTTTTTGTAATCTGAAAATATAAAAACAGCAAGGTAGCAAGTGGTAGAAGTGAGCGTAAACAGTATTGCAATGCTAGGAAACAAGGCCTAGGGTTCATACTTTCACTACTGCCAGTTCTCTCAACAATAATAACATAATTGGATCATATAACTATCCCTTAACATGCAACAAAGAGTCACTCCAAAGTCACTAATAGCGGAGAACAAACGAAGAGATTATTGTAGGGTACGAAACCACCTCCAAGTTATCCTTTCTGATCGATCTATTCAAGAATCCTTAGTAAAATAACACGAAGCTATTGTTTCCGTTCGATCTATCCTAGAGTTCGTACTAGAATAACACCTTAAGACACAAATCAACCAAAACCCTAATGTCACCTAGATACTCGAATGTCACCTCAAGCATCCGTGGGTATGATTATACGATATGCTTCACACAATCTCAGATTCATCTATTCAACCAACACAAAGAACTTCAAAGAGTGCCCCAAAGTTTCTACCGTAGAGTCAAGACGAAAACGTGTGCCAACCCCATGCAGAGATTCCCAAGGTCACGGAACCCGCAAGTTGATCACCAAGACATACATCAAGTGAATCAATAGAATACCCCATTGTCACCAAAGGTATCCCACGCAAGACATACATCAAGTGTTCTCAAATCCTTAAAGACTCAATTCGATAATCTAACTTCAAAGGGAAAACTCAATCCATTACAAGAGAGTAGAGGGGGACAAACATCATAAGATCCAACTATAATAGCAAAGCTCACGATACATCAAGATTGTGCCAAATCAAGTACACGAGAGAGAGATCAAACACATAGATATTGGTACATACCCTCAGCCCTGAGGGTGAACTACTGCCTCCTCATCATGGAGAGCGTCGGGATGATGAAGATGGCCACGGAGAGGGATTGCCCCCTCCGGCAGGGTCCCGGAACGGGTCTAGATTGGTTTTCGGTGGCTACGGAGGCTTGCGGTGGCGAAACTCCCGATCTAGGTTATTTTCTGGAGGTTTTTGTATTTATAGGAATTTTTGGTGTCGTCTCACGTCAGGGGGGGTCTCCGAGTCGTCCACGAGGGTGGAGGGCACGCCCTACACCCTGGGCTCGCCCTCCTATCTCGTGGATGGCTCGGGACTCTTCTGGCCCAACTATTTTACTCCGGGGGCTTGTTTTGGTCCATAAAAAATCATCAAAAATTGGCACATCAATTGGACTCCGTTTGGTTTTCCTTTTCTGTAAACTCAAAAACAAGGAAAAAAACAGAAACTGGCACTGGGCTCTAGGTTAATAGGTTTGTCCCAAAAATCATATAAAATAGCATATAAATGCATATAAAACATCCTAGATGGATAATATAATAGCATGGAACAATCAAAAACTAAAGATACGTTGGAGACGTATCAAGCATCCCCAAGCATAATTCATACTTGTCCTCGAGGAGGTAAATGATAAAAACAGAATTTTTGATGTGGAATGCTATCTAACCTAATTTTCAATGTAATTCTCTTTACTTTGGCATGAATGTTCAGATTTAAAAGATTCAAGATAAAAGTCTAATATTGACATAAAAATAGTAATACTTCAAGCATGCTAACCAAGCAGTTATGTCTTATCAAAATAACATTGCCAAAGAAAGATTATCCCTACAAAATCATATAGTTTGGCCATGCTTCATTTTCATCACACAAAATGCTCCTATCATGCATAACCCCGATGACAAGCTAAGAAATTGATTCATACTTTTTAACGTGCTTCAGCCTTTTCAACCCTTACGCAATACATGAGCGCAAGCCATGGATATAGCACTATAGGTGGAATAGCATATGATGATAGGGGTTATGTGAGAAGACAAAAAAAGAGAAAGTCTCACATTGACGCGGCTAATCAACGGGCTATGGAGGTACCCATCAATTGATGTCAATGCGAGGAGTAGGGATTGCCATGCAACGGATGCACTAGGGCTATAAGTGTATGCAAGCTCATCTAAAGAAAGTAAGTGGATGTGCATCCAACTTGCTTTCTCACGAAGACCTAGGGAATTTTGAGGAAGCCCATCATTGGAATATACAAACCAAGTTTTATAATGAAAATTTCCCACTAGTATATTAAACTGACAAAATAAGAAACTCTCTATCATGAAGATCATGGTGCTATTTTGAAGCACAAGTGTGGAAAAAGGATAGTAACATTGCCCCTTCTCTTTTTTCTCTCATTTTTTGTTTGGGCTTCTTTGGGCTTCTTTTTTTACTTGGGATTCTCTGGCCTCTTTTTTATATAGTCTCCACATTCTTTCCTCCCATGGGACAATGCTCTAATAATGATGATCATCACACTTTTATTACTCATAACTCAATGTTACAACTCGATGCTAGAACAAAAATATGACTCTATGTGAATGCCTCCGGCGGTGTACTGGGATATGCGATGAATCAAGAGCGACATGTATGAAAGAATTATGAAAGTGGCTTTGCCATGAATACGATGTCAACTACATGATCATGCAAAGCAATATGATAATGATGGAGCGTGTCATAATAAATGGAACGGTGGAAAGTTGCATGGCAATATATCTCGGAATGGCTATGGAAATGCCATAATAGGTAGGTATGGTGGGTGTTTTTAGGAATATATAAGGAGGCTTATGTGTGATAGAGCGTATTGTATCAAGGGGTTTGGATGCACCGGCGAAGTTTGTACCAACTCTCAAGGTGAGAAAGGGCAATGCCCGGTACCGTAGAGGCTAGCAAATTGCGGAAAGGTAAGAGTGCATATGATCCATGGACTCACATTAGTCATAAAGAACTCATATACTTATTGAAAAAGTTTATTATCCCTCGAAGCAAAGTACTACTACGCATGCACCTAGAGGGATAGACTAGTAGGAAAGGACCATCGCTCGTCCCCGACCGCCACTCATAAGAAAGCACTCCAAGAACACCCCATGCTTCAAATTTATCACACAACGTTTACCATACGTGCATGCTACGGGACTTGCCAACTTTAACACAAGTATTTCTCAATTTCACAATTTCCCAACTAGCATGACTCTAACATTACCATCTTTATATCTCAAAACAATTATCAAGTATCAAACTATTCAATGCACTCTATATGAATGTTTTTATTATAACCATCTTGAATGCCCATCATATTAGGACTAATTTCATAACCAAAGCAAATTACCATGTTGTTCTAAAAGACTCTCAAAATAATATAAGTGAAGCATGAGAGTTCATTAATTTCTTCAAAATAAAGCCACAACCGTTCTCTAAAATATATAAGTGAAGCACTAGAGCAAACAACAAACTACTCCGAAAGATATAAGTGAAGACCAATGAGTAGTTGAATAATTATGCAACTATGTGAAGACTCTCTAACAATTAAGAATTTCAGATCCTGGGATATTATTCAAACAGCAAACAAAACAAAATAAAATAAAATGACGTTCCAAGCTAAACACATATCATGTGGTGAATAAAAATATAGCCTCAAGTAAAGTTACCGATAGACGAAGACGAAAGAGGGGATGCCATCCGGGGCATTGTCGGTGTCAAAACCGGCGGATCTCGGGTAGGGGGTCCCAAACTGTGTGTCTAGGATCGAGGGTGACAGGAGACCAGGGACACAATGTTTACCCAGGTTTGGGCCCTCTCTATGGAGGTAATACCCTACTTCCTGCTTGATTGATCTTGATGAATATGGGTATTACAAGAGTTGCTCTACCACGAGATCGTAATGGCTAAACCCTAAAAGTCTAGCCTGGCTATGATTTTTTGGGGTCTATCTACGGACCTAGCCCTCCGGTTTATATAGATACAGGAGCGACCTAGGGTTTACACAAGGTCGGTTACAAAGAAAGTAATATTCATATTTGGTCGCCAAGCTTGCCTTCCACGCCAAGGAGAGTCCCATCCGGAAACAAGTAGAGTCTTCGGTCTTCGTATCTTCACGGCCCATCAGTCCGGCCCATATCCAATAAGTTGGACGCCCGAGGACCCTTTAGTCCAGGACTCCCTCAGTAGCCCCCGAACCAGACTTCAATGACGAGGTGTTCGGTGTGTAGATAGTCTTCGGCATTGCAATGCGAGTTCCTCCTCCTATGACTTTAAAGTGATGTATTCAGCTCTCCATTTAATGTCGCACCCCTCGGCTTCCGCGCCTTCCTGACTTTAGCTTCCACGTGTCGAGTGAATACAAGAGGTCGGTTTTTTTACATATATCACCTTGACCGTACCAGAAAGGTGCCTATTTAAAGATAATAGATCTCAGATCCCTCCAAATCCCACGGAAAAAATCCTCAGAGCTTGCGGAGCAGAACCACCCCAATATGGCTAGCGCTCCTAGCTCTTCTTCTCGTCCCCGCAACTTTGAAAAGGGGAATTGGGAGAGATGTTATCTTTCTCATAGTCAGCTGGTGAAGCTACAAACACAGGGCTTTCTTCCTCCCACAGATTTGGTCCCGTACGAGCAGGGATGACGTCCTTCAATGGCGGGGCTCAAGCGGAGAACTTCCCCAATCCGTTCAGGGGGGAACGAGTATGCTTCGTCCCCTCCTTATTAAGAGGTGTCGGATTTCCGATCCATCCCTTCCTCCGAGGTCTGCTGGAGTATTATGGCCTCCAACTGCATAGTCTCACTCCCGCCTCCATCATGCATTTTGCCGGTTATGTCGCTCTATGCGAGCTATTCCTGGGCTGTGAGGCCCATTTCAATTTATGGAGAAGACTATTTTTCCTCGTCCCTCGTAATCAAGGAGGGTCAATATTTGAAGTGGGGGTAGCCGAAGTGTGGCGCATCGCCGGCACCGGATACCTGTCTGGCACGCCAAAGAAGGCTTCCGAAGAGTGGCCTTCCGAATGGTTCTATATCGATGACGTCGCTCTTCCCGACCCAGTCCGTATGGGCCTCCCGAATTTTCATTTGCTCCGTTGAAGAAACACCATAGCTGGAGTCCTCGGAGCTTCGAGGAAGAGGATAGCGAAGAGGTCAGTCTGCTGCTGGCCAAGATTAAGATGCTCGCCCAGTCCGTATTGTCAATAGTCGAGGTAATGGCGATCTCCATAGCGCGGGGGGTCCAACCACTCCAATACATAGGGCTAACCATGTGGCACTACAATGGGGAAGACGACGCCTCACGCTGCGGTCGGAAGGGTCCAAAGCCCCCCGCCACTCTAGCTAAAATATTGGCCGAACTATATAAAGGGGAGAAGGAGGAGTTCAGCCGTCTCCAATACTGAGATGGATTTTCCATGTATAATCCTCCTAGATCGGTAAGCTCTAACTCCACTATTTTACTCCTCTCCCTGAATAATCTTTGACGGGGAGTATCCTATCCACTCATGAAAGGAATGGCGAAAGGCTGTCGAGGGGATCCATGACCCTGCCCCTCAGCCGGAGAATCACAACCGGGATCTTGTCCCCGGATATGAAGAAGATCCGGACATATTTGTGGAGCTCGAGAATGGAATATTCTATCAGACGAGCTACGACGGCACGGATGTACCTATCATCGCCGATTACCCCAGCCTCCTTCCTGCTTCACATGTAAGTAATTCAAAAGACACTTTCTTCGAAAGAGTTCCCGTACTATGCCTCACCCACCACACCATTCCGTGTTCCAAAGGGGAGGCGCTCAGCACCGCAATATGCACCGAGAGCATCTCCAAGGAGAGCAGCACCCATGCCTGGCACATCTTCGAAGAGGAAGGCAAATGATAACACGGAAGAACCCTCATCAAAGAGGTAAGGCTTTTCTTTTCAAGAATACCCTTTCTGATCGTCACATCAAATTGTAATGCCATTTGCCACATCCTATCAGGAAAAGTATTCGCCAGACTATGTCCGGGGATCCGGCCGGACGTGCCCCCACTAGTCAGGTTGTGGGCCCTGCCCAAAGGACGGGGGCTGACACGGGAGTGGCACCGAACTGTCCCTCCATAGAGGATTCAGACGACATGTCCGTCACGAACTCTGAAGTGGAGAGCGCTATGAATCATCGTCATCGGAGGGCTGTTCTTCGTAACCCTGGTTTTTTAAAAGAGGCAATTGATGCCTTCAATTTGGCTGATGGGTACACCTGAGCTACTCGGGATGGGCTTGCCAGAGCCATACCAGCATCTGAAAGATATGCGGGTAAGCATAGATTTAATAATCATACACCAGTATCCCCCGAGACTTAAAGTAGTTGATACAACTAATTTAAGGATCAATGTATAACCAGGTGCTTACGGAGAAGAACAACCTGTTATCTCAGGAACTAGAAAAGTGTCGGAGCCAGCTAACTGCTGCCAATGCCGAACTGGAGAAATCCAAGAAGGCATCTCCTGGTAATGTTTCCCTCCATAGCAAAAACATAATGGTATACCAATAATGCTAACACGGTTGCTTACCTCTTAATTGGACCATTAGGTCAAGTGCAAGAACAACTGGAAGCCGCTCGAAGCGGAGAACGAGGATCCAAAAAACTGCTAGTCGTGGGCGAGCGCGTGTTCACAAAGGTCGTTGTGGAGAAAAACAAGCTCCGGGATTTGAACACCCAACTAGGCGAGGAACTGAAAGATGTACGGGCCTAACTGGCGGACTCCGTAACGGAGAATATGTAACGCCCCAAGACCGATGTGCCAGGTTTCCTCCAGTTATTCGTTGTTGTTGCGTTGTCATTGCTTGCGTGTCATGCTTGCGCTCAAGCCACAGGGTTTTTTTCCAGGATCTTACCTGACTCTTCTAATTCTCCCGGAGATATCCTTAAAATTCTTTTCGAAGTTTGACGTAAGAATGAGTTATCATCAGTCAAATGTCTTTCTCCAAGACCTTCCAAATTCTTTTCTTCATTGGTTCAACTTTTCTATTCTTCTTTATTCCAGAGTGTTTCAACAACTCACGGTGGTGTTTCTCGACGTCTTTCTCATCATTTGAAGACCGAAGAAGACTTTTCTCTCAATCTTGCTCTATTCTCTTCAAAGATTCGTGATTCTAGCTTGTTGCCATCCTCTCATAATTCTCTTCGGTTGTGAGATTTATTTTCACCTATCCGGAGCAATTTAGGAGTTTTTTTCAGTTTGATCATCCGGAGTCCATCATCTCAGATTTATTCATTCTCAGCTTTGAGCACTCTTTCTCAAAATATTATCGGTGCTTCATTCAAGTGTTCTCTAATCATCTCGGAATCTCTTCGTTCACTTGTATCTAAATTCTCTCAAGTATCCTCATTCATTTCATAATTCTACCCAGTGTTCCTTTATCTTCCTTTTGGTCATTTTAATTCTTACGGTGGTTCATGCAAGATTCCTCTTCTTTCGTTATCATATCAATTCATTTCTTGTTTCGATTCCACCGGTGTTTCGTTGAAGGCATTCTCAAGTTGGCGCGATATCTATCTTAATCTTTTCTACGAGAATAAGTAGTATGTCAAATCCGTTGCTTGTCATCAATCTAAATTGGTGAAGGATACGCATAACGTAATTCTTATTTTTGTTCATCCAAGTGATTAATTCCTTATTTCAGAGGTTCATCAAAATTCTTGGTTTCTTTTGCTAATCTTTCTTTCACGGAGTTCCAAGCTCTAATTATAACGGAGATCCATCTAAATCATTGCAAGGATTCACCTTGTGTTTTCAATTTCTCTTTCTTTTCATTCGTTTGTTTACCGGAGTTCTTCATGGAGGTTCTACATGATGGTTCATCAAGGATTTAATTCCTTCTTGAAGTGTTCATCGAGATTCTTTTCAGAGGAGCTCAAGCATTCTTCATCTTGCAATCCGGAGTGTAATTTCTTTCTACCGTATCTTTGGAGGTGGTATTATGTCATTCTTGATAATTTGAGCTCATGTTTCATGATTGACATGTTATTAAGAATGGGGTATTTTAAATCCATCAATCTCGTCATTGGAGTTACCTTGGGTTATATTTCACCTAAAGCTTTCCCTAAGGATTGTTGCTACTTATGGTGCTCATATATGATCCAAGTTCTTCATCTATCCTCCTGGTGAAATAACTTTCGCGTCTCCTTGTCCATATCAATTCAATTCTTCTTCCCGTGAGTGGCAGGTTGTCACCTCATAATCTGAGTTGTATACCATAAGACCATATCAAGATTAGTCTTTTCATTGTGCGTTTTTCCAACAACTCCGTTCTAGCATTTGTTGTAAGCGTGTTCTACTAAGATCTTGTTTTCTCCTCCGTTCATTCATTTCCATCCTCTCATTTCTTCCGGAGGCTTTGTGATGTTGCTCTCTTCAACCCATCATCTTGTTTGTCAACATCATGTTAAGTTCCTTCCAATTTCAGTCGAAGTGCTGCCCAAATTATACCATTCTATTCCCTCTCTATCTTGTTTTTAACTGGAGTGTTGTCCGAGATCTTTCTTACCCCTTTTTCCATTCATTCAATAGTTACGGAGGCAGTATAGTGTGATTTCATCAAGTATCTTCTCATCTTATCAACTTCTTATTCAATTCCTTTTCTTTTCAATCGGAGTGCTGCCCGAAGTTGTTCTTCCTTGTCCCTCTTTTCTAACGGAGTGTTTTTTTTCAACTTCGTTCATCCCCGTGGAATTCTTTTCTCGAAATGGCTTAACCTTTGCAAGGTTCTTTGGTTTCACTCATTTGTCAAAGGAGCAACTTAGTTTTACCTCTTCTCTTTCTCTTCCGTTTTTCCCTCCGGTGCCATTCTAGATCTCGGGACGAGATCCTCTCGTAGTGGTGGCGTGTTGTAACGCCCCGAGACTGATGTGCCAGGTGTCCTCCAGTTATTCGTTGTTGTTGCGTTGTCATTGCTTGCATGTTCATGCATTGCATATCATGCCATCATGTGCATTTCATTTGCATACATGTTCGTCTCATGCATCCGAGCATTTTCCCCGTTGTCCGTTTTGCAATCCGGCGCTCCTATGTCACCCGGTGTCCCTTTCTACCTCTTTTCATGTGCGGGTGTTAAACGTTTTCAGATTGGTCCGAGACTTGTCATGCGGCCTTGGTTTACTACCGGTAGACCGCCTGTCAAGTTTCGTGCCATTTGGACTTCGTCTGATACTCCAACGGTTAACCGAGGGACCGAAAAGGCCTCGTGTGTGTTGCAGGCCAACACCCTTCCATAGTGGCCCAAAACCCACCTAAACCTCTCCCATCATATAGAGCGTTCGATCACGATCGTGTGGCCGCAAACCGCACCTCATTTGGACTCTCCTAGCTCCCTCTACCTATAAATATGTGATCCCCTCCGAAATTCGCGGTGCAAACCCTAACCTTCGTCCTCCTCGCGCCGCCGGACATTTCTCCACCGCCCGGACATGTCCACGCCGCCGTCCGCATCCAACCGGGAGACGACACCTGTCCACCCACGCCCCACTTCGCCGCCGGGCCCGTGGAGCCCTTCTTCGGCCCGCCCTGGGCCGCACCAGGCCCGAGGAGATCCGCACCACGCCGTCTCGCCAGTCCTTCGCCGCTACTTCATCGGAGTTCCCCGCCGCCGCCTCATACCTCGCCGCCGGCCACCGCACCTCGCCGCCTCCCGTCGCCGCTCCGGCCACCGGAGTCCCGCCGGCGTCGACCCCCAGGCCAGATCCGCCACCCCTCTCCCTCCTTCTCTTCCTCCTCTCCCCTCACCTTCGCTCTCTGCCCGTAGGAGCGCTGCCCCACCATGGCCTCGAGCTCACCGGAGTTCCACCGTCGTCGAAGCTCCTCCGCCCGAGTCGAGTCCAGATCCGGGGTCCCCACACCCGGATCCGTCCGTTTCCGGTGCCTCCCCATGACCCCGACCCTCACTTGCCCTCGCCGGAGTCACTGTACCACCGCGCCGCCGCCATGGCCATCCTCAGCTTCGAGCTCGAGGAGGAGCACGACGGGGCTCCCGCTCGCCTCCGCTCGTGGGCCCCGCCCGACGTCCGGCCCACCTCGGCCTCCCAGGCCCGCCTCGTCCTGCCTCTCCGTCCTTCTGGGCTCGGCCCAGTGGTGAGCGCCTTTAAATCCCGCCCGAGCGTCTTATAGTTATCCTCCACGCGCTTGTTTTTTTCCAAGTGCCCAGATCTGCCACATTTTATTGCATATTGATAGCATAATAACTCTGCAACTGTTGCTCCGATTCGTACGTGTAGCCTATCAAAATGTTCGTCTCGACGAGTACATCATTTCATCTCATTGCATCATTTTCATTTGAGCTCATCTTGATGCCCGAAATGTTGTTGGAAGAGGGCTATGTGTGGGTTTTTGTCAGATCTGTTTCAGCAAATGGCCTTTTGTCATTTTTGCCATGATTAATGTGTGCATGCTATGACCCTGAGCTCTACATGTGTTTTGTTATATGCCATGCCATCTTTACAGGGGTGTATGACATGTATTTTTGTGATCTTTGTGGTGACTAGCACAAGCTTGCAAAGTAGCGTAATCGTTGATGCTGATTTCAGGGACTTAGAATTTCACCAAGTCCTTGTCCTGTTTTTGCTTTTATGCCATATGTTCATGTTGTTTCCTAGTGATTCGTGCCTATTTTGAGGATGATCAGTAAGGATGTTTTGTTAATATTGTGGTGCTCTATCCGTCCATGTCTTTGTTTGAATTTATGGAGCACCCTAGCTTGACTCCATCGAGCTCTACTTTTGCTATAAATGATCCTAGTAGATTGTTGACATGTTTAGCGATTTTGCCGAGGATGTTTCTATTGATCCGTGCATGCTATGTTGTTGTTCTTGCCATTTCTAGCTTCTATGCCATGTCTTCTTGATGGGTGTATGATTAGTTTGTCATGACATGCTCTGTAGTGAGTACATCGAGCTCGTAAACATGCCTACTTGTTAATCTGTTTTGCATGCTCCAGTTTTTCACTAAGTCTGAATCTGTTTATGTTTTTGCTATGTTCACATGCTTGCAATTGTACTTTCTGATCCCTTATGACTCAAGGTCACTAAGGGACTTGTGTTAAGTGATTTGAGTATCTTCATTCCATGCCTTGATTTGCCATGATATATTCCTTTAGCATGTAGTTTTCATGTTCTAAAGATTGCTTCCTGATGATAAATTCCAGACTTGTGTTAATTTCACTAAGTCTGAAACCGGTTATCTTTTGCACTTTTGCCATGCTTGTTTGAACCTGGTAATGAGTGAATTAGCCGTGGCTCAGTGTTCATCTTTTGTCAAGCATCATGAGTGGATCCCTGCCATGTATTTTTTTGTTATGTTTGAGTGATGTAGCATATTTATCTTGATGCATTTAGATGGCTACTTGTTGTTTATCGCAGATCGGTGCCATATTTGTTTTGCTTGCCATTTCCAAACCGTGCATCCGATTCCGGTGATCTTTATATCGATTTCAATCGAAATCACCTCACATTTCCAGTGGAACTCTTGGTTTTCCAAGTTGAGGCCAGGTTCAATCATTCCTTTCCAAATCATGCATATGCATCACATGCCGCATCCCGCATATCATACCATGTTCATGTGTTGTTTGTTTACTATGTTGTGTGCTTCTTTCCGGTGTTGCTTCTTCGGGTTGGTTCCGATAACGTCGCGTTTGTGAGGATCCGTTCGACTACATCTGTTTGTCATCTTCATGGACTCGTTCTTCTTCCTTGCGGGATTTCAGGCAAGATGACCATACCCTCGAAATCACTTCTATCTTTGCTTGCTAGTTGCTCGCTCTTTTGCTATGCCTATGCTGCGATACCTACCACTTGCTTATCATGCCCCCCATATTGTTAAGCCAAGCTTCTAACCCACCTTGTCCTAGCAAACCGTTGTTCGGCTATGTTACCGCTTTGCTCAGCCCCTTTTATAGCGTTGTTAGTTGCAGGTGAAGATTGGAGCTTGTTCCATGTTTGGAACATGGATATTTTATTGGGATATCACAATATCTCTTATTTAATTAATGCATCTATATACTTGGTAAAGGGTGGAAGGCTCGGCCTTATGCCTGGTGTTTTGTTCCACTCTTGCCGCCCTAGCTTCCGTCATATCGATGTTATGTTCCCGGATTTTGCGCTCCTTACGCGGTTGGGTTATAATGGGAACCACTTGACAGTTCACCTTGAATAAAACTCCTCCAGCATGGCCCAACCTTGGTTTTACCATTCGCCACCTAGCCTCTTTTTCCCTTGGGTTAGGCCAGCCCAAGGGTCATCTTTATTTTAAACCCCCGGGCCAATGCTTGTCTAAGTGTTGGTCCAACCCAGAGCACCGTGCGGGGCCGTCCCTTGGCAACTTGGGTTACGTTGGCTCCCGTACGCTTAGCTTATCTGGTGTGCCCTGAGAACGAGATATGTGCAGCTCCTATCGGGATTTGTCAGCACAGCGGGTGGTCTTGCTGGACTTGTTTTACCATCATCGAGGATGTCTTGTAACCTAGATGCCAAGCCTGATCGGATTGTCTTGGGAGAAGGAATATCCTTCGTTGACCGTGAGAGCTTGTGATGGGCTAAGTTGGGACACCCCTGCAGGGATTTGAACTTTCGAAAGCCGTGCCCGCGGTTATGGGCAGATGGGAATTTGTTAATGTCCGGTTGTAGAAAACCTGAAATTGATCTTAATTAAAATACATCAACCACATGTGTAACCGTGATGGTCTCTTCTCGGCGGAGTCCGGGAAGTGAACACGGTGTTGGAGTAATGCTTGACGTAGGTTGTTCTAGGATCACTTCTTGATCATAGTTGTTCGACCGTGTTTTTGCCTTCTCTTCTCGCTCTCATTTGCGTATGTTAGCCACCATATATGCTAGCCACTTGTTGCAGCTCCACATCATACCTTTTACCCTACCTATAAGCTTAAATAGTCTTGATCGCGAGGGTGTGAGATTGCTGAGTCCCCGTGACTCACAGATACTTCCAAAACCAGTTTGCAGGTGCCGATGTTACCGAGCAGGTGACGCAACCAAGCTCGAGGAGGAGCTCGATGAAGATCTTGACCTTTGTGTTGTTTCGTTCTAGTTGATCAGTAGTGGAGCCCAGTCGGGACGATCGGGGATCTGTGTAGCATTTGGGGTAGTCTTCTTTTATTTTAGTTCCGTAGTCGGACCTTGGTTGTATCTGGTTGATGTAATGCTTTATTCATGTAATTGTGTGAAGTGGCAATTGTAAGCCAACTATGTATCTCTTTCCCTTATGTATTACATGGGTTGTGTGAAGACTACCTCACTTGCGACATTGCTTTCAATGCAGTTATGCCTTTAAGTCGTGCTTCGACACGTGGGAGATATAGCCGCATCGAGGGCGTTACAGAATAAAAGGCTGCGAGGCGGCATATTCAGTATGTGGTCGAACTTACCTTCGAATAACTCATAGGCAGAAGGTGTTGATAGAGTTATATCTGTAGGTATACTGACCGGTCGTCCCGAAGAGGAGATGTCCGGATCTTCCAGCGATCTGCTACAAGAGATGTCGCAGGTGCACGAGCAAGCTCGGCAGGCGATGTGAAGTGTTGCCAAGGCCCTATGGCCATCCGCCTCCTCTCCGGGAAAGATGGAGGATCTGATACAGCTATTCAAGGGAGCGCGGCAACGCTTTCGACTGTGGAAGATATCGGCCTGTCGGGAAGGTGCACGAGAAGCCTGCGCCATGGTGAAAACACGGTATACCAAGCTTGATCCAAATCATATGGCTCGGGTCAGACCTCTAGGGTTAGATGGAAAAGAAGTTCCCGTTAATTTGGTATATGACCAAGTAGAAGTAGCCGCCAAGTATTCCCAGCAGGATTGTAAGTCAGACCGCCTGTTGGACAGCATAAAGGAGGAAATTTTTTGACTCCTGGTGACTATGTACTTTCCTTGACATATGTGACTCTAGCTGAATTATAAAAACAATTGTCATGGCAGAACTTTTCGCTTCAACCTCTGGACCCGAAGGAGCAGAGTGTTTCCGAATAACCTAACGGTAAAATAGACCGAGGTATGCGTGGGAACCAGGCGTAGGGGTCATAGTTTCTTGAACAGACAATGTGTATCCGGCTAGTTATGTTATATTACATTATGATTGTAAGAAACATCTTCCAGGGAGAATAGCCTGTTAGGGGTTCCTTTCCATGGGTGTGCATGCATTAAAATGCATGTCCGTAATGTGATTGATAACATTACAGTATAGGTAATCATCTGGGGGTTCATAATGGAAGGAATATAAAGCATCTTTAGTCCACCGACCGAGTATGCTCTTAAGAACGCTAGCTTTCGGCTTCACCCCGTCTGAGGTACACATCCGGATGACCCGGCAGTAACAATCACAGAGGTGCTCCCTTTATGCCCTAGCCGAACTAACGGGAATGTAGGGCATAAGCACTGGAGCCAGGCAAGCCAGCTTGGCCAAAACATAAGTCATATCGATGCATATAATGGATAGAAAAAAGTGTATATGAGAAGAAACACATGTGTGATAAGCTTGATGCTCGGAAAATAAGCTTCTGTGCGGGAAGCCCCCAGGTATAGTGGACGTACATGCTCAAAGATGTGTACATCACAGGTGCACGGTTTAGCCGTGCGAAAGAGCTTAAGTTCTATAAAAAATAAAAAACGAAAAAAGAGGGAAAAATAAAGGATACAACAGGGAGAAGGAGACAAACACATAGTTCGGCACTAGGCATAGAATCTTCGAAGTCTGGCAGTGTTCTAGGTGTTCGGCTCTAGGCGATTGTCTGATGCAGCATGCAGGCGGTACACTCCTCTCGTGAGAACCTCATCAATTATGAAGGGACCCTCCCACATGGGCTTGACATTGTCCTTTTTCTTCTCTGGCAAGCGTAGGACGAGTTCGCCGACATTATAAGTTTTGGCCCGTACTTCTCTGCTTTGGTATCTGCGGGCCTGTTGTTGATAAAATGCGGAATGGGCTTTTGCAATCGTGCTCCTCCTCCAGGGTATCTACGCTGTCCTGCTAATCAAGCTCGGCCTCTCTCTCATCATACATGCGCACTCGAGGTGAGTCATGGATAATATCGCAAGGCAACACAGCTTCCGCACCGTACACCATGAAGAAAGGTGTATATCCAGTAGTGCGGTTGGCTGTGGTCCGCAGCCCCCAGAGTACGGAGTCAAGCTCCTCAACCCAGTGCTTGTCTGATTCTTTCAAAGACCGCACTAGTCTAGGTTTGACGCCGCTCATAATAAGACCATTACCCGTTGGACTTGACCATTTGTTTGCGGGTGATAGACAGAGGCGCAATCGAACGTAATGCCCAGATTAGCACACCAAGTTTTCACCTCATCGTCTGTAAAATTGGAGCCGTTAGCAGTGATGATGCTGTGTGGAACACCATAATGCTGCACCACGCCGGATATGAAGTCTATTACTGGCCCCGCCTCGGCCGTTTTGACTGGTTTGTCCGCTATCCACTTAGTTAATTTATCCACCATGACCAGCAGATACTTTTTCTTATGGCTTCCTCCTCTAAGGGGTCCGACCATATTGAGCCACCAGACTGCAAAAGGCCAAGTGATGGGGATTGTTTGTAGAGCGGTGGGGGGCTTGTGGCTTTGGTTGGTGAATAGCTGGCATCCGATGCAACATTGGACAAGGTCCTGTGCATCTTCTCGGACCGTCGGCTAGTAAAAACCTGTATGGAAGGCCTTGCTAACAAGGGCCCGAGCTGCAGCATGGTGCCCGCCGAGTCCGGCGTGAATTTCAGCCAAGAGTTGTCGCCCCTCTTCCTCGGAGATACATCTTTGAAGAACTCCGGTAGCGCTTTTCTTGTAGAGCTCTCCTTCATGAACCTTGTAGGCCTTCGAGCGCCGAACAATGCGGCGAGCCTCATTCTGGTCCTCTGGGAGTTCTTTCCTATTAAGGTAGGCCAATAAGGGTTCGGTCCATGGGGCAATGACTGTCATGATTAGGTGGGTCGACGGTGTTATTTCGAGGCTGAGCCCCCCATTATATCGTTGTGTTCGGAGGCTGGGATTATGTTCGGATCCGGACTGGTGTTACCGCTTTCCCCTTGCCACACCACGGACGGCTTAAAGAGCCTTTCCAGAAAGATATTAGGTGCGACAGGGTCGCGCTTGGTGCCAATGCGAGCGAGGATGTCCGCCACTTGATTACTTTCTTGAGCCACGTAATGAAACTCAAGCCCCTCGAATCGAGCCGACATTTTTAGGACAGTGTTGTGGTAAGGCGCCATCTTTGGATCTTTGGCATCAAAATCTCCATTTATTTGAGATATTGCGAGGTTTGAGTCCCCGCGCACTTCCAGGCATTGTATGCCCATAGAGACAGCCATCCAGATACCATGTAATAAGGCCTCGTATTCGGCTGCGTTATTGGAGTCTGTGTATAATATTTGGAGTACGTACTGGAATACATCTCCAGTGGGGGACGTTAAAACGACGCCCGCTCCTTATCGTGCTAGCATTTTGGAACCATCGAAATACATAACCCAGTTGGAATATGTGTCGTACTTTTTAGGGGGTTCGGCCTCTGTCCATTCGGCGACGAAGTCCGCCAGTACTTGGGATTTGATGGTTCGGCGCGGTTTGTATATTATGTCGAATGGAAGGAGCTCAATGGCCCATTTGGCTATTCGACCCGTAGCATCGCGGTTGTTTATTATATCATTGAGTGGTACTTCAGAAGCCACCGTGATAGAACATTCTTGGTAGTAGTGTCGTAGCTTCTGGGATGCCATGAAGACCGCGTATCCTATCTTTTGATAATGAGGGTACCGGGATTTGCATCTTGTGAGGACGGTGGATACATAATATACCGGCTTCTGAATTGGGAATTTGTGTCTGTCCTGGTCTCGTTCCACGACGAGCACGACGCTCACCACCTGGTGTGTTGCCAATATGTATAATAACATGGGTTCGCCGACGATCGGTGCGGCCAGGATTGGGTTACTCGCGAGAAGGGTTTTTATTTCTTCCAGTCCGGCTGTTGCCACATCCATCCACTCAAAGTGATCGGTGCACCGGAGGAGGCGATACAATGGTAATGCCTTTTCCCCTAATCTGGAGATAAAGCGCCTTAAAGCTGCCACGCACCGAGCGAGTTTTTGGACCTGTTTAAGGTCCGTTGGTGTGGCCAATTATGACAAGGCTTAGATTTTGGCTGGATTTGCTTCAATTCCTCTATTGGAAACGATGAAGCCCAATAGCTTTCCAGCAGGAACGCGGAAAACACACTTTCTGGGATTGAGCTTGATGTGAGACATAAATCGTCTATTAGTGAGTCGACGTGCCTAGTTTTAATGACAACGTCGTCCACATATGCTTCAACTGTCATGCCGATCTGTTTCTCCAGGCATGTTTGAATCATGCGTCGGTAGGTTTTTGAGCCTGAAGGGCATGGTGTTGAAGCAGAATGGCCCGCATGGGGTAATGAATGTCGTTGCGGCTTGATCGGACTCCTTCATTTTGATTTGATGGTATCCGGAATATGCGTCGAGGAAGCGTAGCAAATCGTGTCCTACGGTGGCATCGATAATTTGGTCGATGCGGGGGAGGGGGAAGGGATCCTTAGGGCAGGCCTTATTGAGGTCTTTGAAATAAACGGACAGGCGCCAGGATTTATCCTTCTTTGGCACCATCACCAAGTTTGTTAGCTAGTCCGGGTATTTTATTTCTCTAATGAATCTGTCCTCTATTAGCTTGGCTAGCTCCACCCCCATCGCTTGACATTTGGGTTCGGAAAAACGCCGCAGTGTTTGTTTGACCGGTTTATATCCCTTCAATATGTTGAGGCTGTGTTCGACCAATTTGCGTGGGATTCCTGGCATATCAGAAGGGTGCCAGGCAAATATATCCCAATTTTCATGCAGAAATTCTCGTAGCGCGGTGTCGACCGTTGGGTCTAATTGTGCCCCGATAGATGCTGTCTTCTTGGGGTCCGTTGGATGGACTTGGAATTTGACTATTTCTTCTGCCGGTTTGAAGGAGGTGGATTTGGGTCGTTTGTCCAAGATTACGTCGTCCTTATCCACCGTGGAGCGCAATGCGGTTAATTCTTCGGTCGCGAGGGCTTCAGATAATGCCTCAAGGGCCAGTGATGTGGTTTTGTTTTCGGCGCGGAGTGCTATCTCCGGATCACTAGCAAGAGTGATTATGCCGTTGGGCCCCGCATCTTGAGCTTCATATACCCATAGTGAGGTATATCCTGGAAGCGTGTGAATGCATCTCACCCCAATAGGGCGTGATATCCGTTTTTGAAAGGGGGCACTTGGAAGGTTAGTTCTTCGGTCCGATAGTTCTCCGGTGTGCCGAATACCACATTGAGGGTGATTTTTCCTGCGCATCGCGCCTCCCGACTAGGAATAATTCCTTGGAAGGTCGTGCTACTTTGCTTGATGCGGCTCCTATCTATTTCCATTTTGCTGAGTGTGTCCTCGTAAATGAGGTTTAGTCTGCTGCCGCCGTCCATGAGAAACTTGGTGAGCCGAAAGCCGTCCACGATCGGACTGAGGACCAAGGCGGCTGGTGCCTGGATTGTCCTGACTTTTGGTTCGTCCTCGGCATTGAAAGTTATGGCCATGTCTCTCCAAGGGTTTGTTGCTACGATTTGGCAGACTTCGGCAAGGTCACGGAGTGCCCTTTATATGCTTATTGTTTGAAGCGAATGTCTGGAAAACCGTCAGTACTCTGGGGTCGTCGTCTTCTGGAGGATATTTCTCTGGGTTGTTTTTGGTGAGGATATCCTCGCCGCTCTTGGCCACTTTCTGTAGTATCGAACATGCTCTAAGGCTGTGAGTTGATATAGTGTCCGGTGTTGTGTGTAGCTTGCATGGTCCATCGAGCCATCCCTCCAGAACCGTTTCGCGTCCCGTAATGGGTTCTATTTCTTTGTCATTGGGTCGGGCGTGCAACTAGGGTGCGTCCTTTTCACCTGAACGAGGGATTGGGTGGAAAGCGGTGGTTCCTAGTAGGCTGCCTCAGTTTTCCAGGCGCTTTCCATTATGTAGTACTTGTATACTATGGTTTCCAAGTCTGCAAAGCGTGATATGCGATGACGGTTGATGCCGTTGAGGATAACTTCATCCGTGCAATTGCTGCGGAACGTTGTGATCGTGTCTTCGTCATTGCAATCTTCAATCTTATCTTTGACAAGGAGGAATCTGGCCCAGAAGTGGTGGGCCTTTTCCTTATACTGCTGCCTTATGCCCCTGAGAGTGCTTATGTCTGGGTGGGTGGGTGTATTGAAGTCCGAACCCTGACCCAGATTGGGATCCGGAGTTTGAAGAATCTCCAGATTCAGTAGTTCGGGCTCCGGGATGTCAGCTGATTTTTGGGCTTGTCATCCGATTCTATGTTCAGAGGATAGAGCATGTCTTTCTGCAGGTAGGTATCCGGCTCTTCAAGTTCAAAAATCCGAACGTAGTTCGCCCTTAATATAGAGGAAGAGTTGTCGTCTTCCTCCTCTACCACCGCTACTTGATGGGTGATCGGCGGAGTTCTAATTTCTCTCTAGTCGGGTTTAAGCCCAATCCGATCATAGTCTGTGGTGACCCCCAAGGCGGCGATGCGATCTAGGAGCTCGTTTAAAGATGACAGCTTCGCTGGATCCATCTGCTTAGAGTACTTGGAGACAACATGAAGGGGAATTTTGATGACCTGAGAAGCCATCGTCGGCTTAGTGGCCGAACGGGCGGTCATAATGAAGCCGCCCAGCCGGAGGGTTTGTCCTGGGGCCAGTGTTCCTCCAGAGGTTACATTATCGTTGATACCAAGGCGAGCCATCGATCCTATCTTTCGACGGCACAGTGGAACTCTCAATGAAAACACCAATGTTGGTGTCAAAACCGGCGAATCTCAGGTAGGGGGTCCCGAACTGTGCGTCTAGGATCGAGGGTAACAGGAGACCGGGGACACAATGTTTACCCAGGTTCAGACCCTCTCTATGGAGGTAATACCCTACTTCCTGCTTGATTGATCTTGATGAATATGAGTATTACAAGAGTTGATCTACCACGAGATTGTAATGGCTAAACCCTAAAAGTCTAGCATGGCTATGATTATTCGGGGTCTATCTACGGACCTAGCCCTCCGGTTTATATGGATACATGAGGGACCTAGGGTTTACACAAGGTCGGTTATAGAGAAAGGAATATTCATATTTGGTCTCCAAGCTTGCCTTCCACGCCAAGGAGAGTCCCATCCTGGCACGGGTAGATACTTCAGTCTTCGTATCTTCACGGCCCATCAGTCCGGCCCATATCAAATAGGTTGGACGCCCGAGGACCCCTTAGTGCAGAACTCCCTCAGGCATCCCCAAGCTTAGGCTTTTGGTTATCCTTGAATTTTACCTTGGGGTGCCTTGGGCATCCTCATGCTTAGGATCTTGCCACTCCTTGTTCCATAATCCATGGAATCTTTACCCAAAACTTGAAAACTTCACAACACAAAACTTAACAGAAAACTCGTAAGCTTTGTTAGTATAAGAAAATAAATCACCACTTTTGGTACTATTGTGAACTCATTCTAAATTCATATTGGTGTAATATCTACTGTATTTCGACTTCTCTATGGTTCATACCCTCCGATACTACTCATAGATTCATCAAAATAAGCAAACAACACATAGAAAACAGAATCTGTCAAAAACACAATAGTCTGTAGTAATCTGTAGGTTTCAAACACTTATGTAACTCCAAAAATCCTAAGAAATTAGGATGTCCTAGGAAATTTGTTTATTAATCTACTGCAAGTGGAATTGGTATTTTATCGCTCTCTGGTCAAAAATGAAAATTATTCTCGTGAGCACACACTTTCTGTTTTTTATAGCAAGATCAAATAACAATCACCCAACAAGATCCTAAAGGCTTTACTTGGCACAAACACTAATTAAAACATAAAAAACACAATCACAACAGAGGATAGATGATTTATTTATTACTAAACAGGAACAAAAAGCAGGAACAAAAATAAAATTGGGTTGCCTCCCAACAAGCGCTATCGCTTAATGCCCCTAGCTAGGCATGATGATTTCAATGATGTTCACATAAAAGATAAGAACTGAAACATAAAGAGAGCATCATGAAGAATATAACTATTACATTTAAGTCTAACCCACTTCCTATGCATAGGGATTTTGTGAGCAAACAACTTATGGGATTTTAAGCACATAGAGAGGAAACTTGATTTTATTGCAATTCCTACAAGAATATATTCCTCCCTCATAATAATTTTCAGTAACATCATGAATTTATTCAACAATATAACTATCACATAAAGCATTCTTTTCATGAGACACAAGCATAGAATTTTTATTACTCTCCACATAAGCAAAAAAATTCTCATTCGGAATAGCGGGAGTATCATAAGAAACTTGAACACTATAAATTGTTTCCACGTTAAAAGAGTAATGTTCAGAAAAAGGGTAATCATAATCATGACATGTTTTATGAATATAATCATCACTACTTTTTATAGCATAAGTGTCATCACAATAATCATCATAAGTAACAACTTTGTTCTCATCATAATCAATTGAAACCTCTTCCAAGATAGTGGAATCATTACTAAATACATTCATGACCTCTCCAAATCCACTTTCATAATTGTGGCAATAAGATTCAACACCCTCAGAAATAGTGGGATCATTACTTCCTAAAGTTGACACTCTTCCAAACCCACTTTCATCAATATAACCATCATAAATAGGAGGCATGCTATCATCATAATAAATTTGCATATCAAAACTTGAGGGTTAATATATCATCTTCATGAAACATAGATTCCCCAACTTGGGACAAACATTAATTGCAGCAAATAAATTCTCAAACATGTCATTCTCATCATACATAGAATCCCCAAGCTTGGGCCTTTTCATATCATAAGCATAATCACTCTCATCCTTAATAGTATGGATAGTACCAATAGTATAGCAATTATCATCATCACAATGAGTAATAGGAGCAACATCATTTGGGAGGGATACCTTCTTACCTTTGATTCTCCGTCTTTTCTTTTTCTTCTTCACATTATGTGTGGGTTCAATCCTCTTTTTGGAGCTCCTTATTAATGAGATTTGTTGAATAGAAGACTCCTCCTCGTTACCTGATTCATCATAAGAAATAATAGGAGGATATTGGGAAGTCTCTTCCCTTTCATTAGTGTTTTCTTCATCTTCTATTTGTTTCCTCTAGATCAACATCATTGGCAATATAAGGATTTTCAATCCAATTCACCGCACAATACATATAAATTTCCTCTAGATCAAAATCAAGACTTTATCAAGGATAAATTCTGGAAGATTTTTAGTTATACATTTCATTTATTCATAACCCACAAGCAAACTAAGTTCATTATGATGTGCAAGGGAAATCAAGTCATCACAATTTTTTGACACGATTCCATCATGAAACAATTTGCATTAGAGATTTAGATGATCATGTTCATTGCAAAGTTCACAAGGATGGCAAAGACATTTTAAATTTTCAGCACAAGCATCTAGCCTTTCTTGCAACCATTTTGTTTCTAAATACTTATGACTCTTGCAAAATCTATCTTCCCTATTTGGTGTGTACTTGCAAACTCTATGCACTCCACAAAAATGGACATGCTTATAAAATACATTTTCATCATGACTAGTGCAATCATCATTAGTACTACGGGTATTCAAAGAGTTCATACTAACAACATTGCCATCATGCTCATCATTCAAAGATTTAGTGCCAAACATTATAATGCATTCTTCTTCTAACACATAGGGACAATTATCGGAATCCTTATTTTCACGAAAGACATTCAAAAGATGAAGCATATGAGGCAACCTTAATTCCATTTTTTGTTGTTTTCTTTTATAGACTAAACTAGTGATAAAACAAGAAACTAAAAGATTCGATTGCAAGATCTAAAGATATACCTTCAAGCACTAACCTCCCTGGCAACGGTGCCAGAAAAGAGCTTGATGTCTACTACACAACATTCTTCTTGTAGACGTTGTTGGGCCTCCAAGTGCAGAGGATTATAGGACAGTAGCAAATTTCCCTCAGGTGGATGACCTAAGGTTTATCAATCTGTTGGAGGTGTAGGATGAAGATGGTCTCTCTCAAGCAAGCCTGGAACCAAATAACAAAGAGTCTCTTGTATTCCCAACACACCCAATACAATGGTAAATTGTATAGGTGCACTAGTTCGGTGAAGAGATGGTGATACAAGTGCAATGTGGATAGTAGATAAAGGTTTTTGTACTCTGAAAATATAAAAACAGCAAGGTAGCAAGTGGTGGAAGTGAGCATAAATGGTATTGCAATGCTAGGAAACAAGGCCTAGGGTTCATACTTTCACTAGTGCAAGTTCTCTCAACAACAATAACATAATTGGATCATATAACTATCCCTCAACATGCAACAAAGAGTCACTCCAAAGTCACTAATAGCAGAGAACAAATGAAGAGATTATTGTAGGGTACGAAACCACCTCAAAGTTATCCTTTCTGATCAATATATTCAAGAGTCCGTAGTAAAATAACACGAAGCTATTCTTTCTGTTTGATCTATCCTATAGTTCGTACTAGAATAACACCTTAAGATACAAATCAACAAAACCCTAATGTCACCTAGATACTCTAATGTCACCTCAAGTATCCGTGGGTATGATTATACGATATGCATCACACAATCTTAGATTCATCTATTCAACCAAGACAAAGAACTTAAAAGACATCCCAAAAGTTTCTATCGGAGAGTCAAGACGAAAACGTGTGCCAACCCCATGCATAGATTGCTAAGTTCACGGAACCCGCAAGTTGACCACCAAAACATACATCAAGTGAATCAATAGAATACCCCATTGTCACCACAGGTATCCCACGCAAGACATACATCAAGTGTTCTCAAATCCTTAAAGGCTCAATCCGATAAGATAACTTCAAAGGGAAAATTGAATCCATTACAAGAGACTAGAGGGGGAGAAACATCATAAGATCCAACTATAATAACAAAGCTCGCGATACATCAAGATCGTGCCAAATCAAGAACACGAGAGAGAGAGAGAGAGAGATCAAACACATAGCTAATGGTACATACCCTCAGACCCGAGGGTGAACTACTCCCTCCTCGTCATGGAGAGCGCCGGAATGATGAAGATAGCCACCGGAGAGGGATTCCCCCTCCGGTAGGGTGCCAGAACGGGTCTAGATTGGTTTTTGGTGGCTACGAAGGCTTGCGGCGGTGAAACTCCTGATCTAGGTTATTTTCTGGAGGTTTTTGTATTTATAGGAATTCTTGGCGTTGGTCTCACGTCAGGGGGGTCTCCGAGTCGTCCACGAGGGTGGAGGGCGCGCCCTATACCCTGGGCTCGCACTCCTACTCATGGACGGCTCGGGACTGTTCTGGCCCAACTATTTTACTCCGAGGGCTTGTTTTGGTCCATAAAAAATCATCAAAAACTGGCACATCAATTGGACTCAGTTTGGTATTCCTTTTCTGTAGAACTCAAAAACAAGGAAAAAACAAAAACTGGCACTGGGCTCTAGGTTAATAGGTTAGTCCCAAAAATCATATAAAATAGCATATAAATGCATATAAAACATCCTAGATGGATAATATAATGGCATGGAACAATCAAAAATTGTAGATACATTGGAGACGTATCAATGCCCGAGGCACCCCAAGGATATTCAAGGACTCCCAAACAACTAAGCTTGTTGATGCCCCGGAAGGCATCCCCTCTTTCTTCTAACGATCATCAGTAATTTTACTTGGAGCTATATTTTTATTTGTCACATGATATGTGTAAATTCTTGGAGCGTTGTGTGCCCTTTTTTATTTTAATAATGCACCATGCTAGTATGAGATAGTACTTGGTTGAATTATAGAATACTCTTTGCACTTCAGTTATATATTTTAAGTATGGCTTTATAGAATGCTTCATGTGCTTCACTTATATCATTTGAAGTTTGGATTGTCTGTTTCTCTATGCATAGAAAACTGCCATTTTTAGAATGCTCTTTTGCTTCACTTATATTTGTTAGAGCGTGGGCATATCTTTTGTAGATGGAATTAAACTCTCCTTCTTCACTTATAGCTATTTAGAGAGTCAACAGGAATTGGTCATTCACATGGTTAGTCATAAAATCCTACATAACTTGTAGATCACTGAATATGATATGTTTGATTCCTTGCAATAGTTTTGCGATATAAAGATAGTGAAATTATAGTCATGCTAGTGAGTAATTGTGGATTGGTAAAAATACTTGTGTTAAGGTTTTTTATTCCGGAAGCATGCACATATGGTGAATTGTTATGTGATGAAGTCGGAGCATGATTTATTTTTGATTGTCTTCCTTAAGTGTGGTGGTCGGGGACGAGCGATGGTCTTTTCCTACCAATCTATCCCCCTAGGGGCATGCGTGTAGTACTTTGTTTCGATAGCTAATAATTTTTTACAATAAGTATGTGAGTTCTTTATGACTAATGTTGATTCCATGGATTATATGCACTCTCACCCTTCCATCATTGCTAGCCTCTTCGGTACCGTGCCTTGCCCTTTCTCACCACAAGAGTTGGTGCAAACTTCGCCGGTGCATCCAAACCCCGTGATATGATAAGCTCTATCACGCATAAGCCTCCCTATATCTTCCTCAAAACAGCCATCATACCTACCTATCATGGCATTTTCATAGTCGTGCAACTTCCATGATCATCATATACATGACTTGAGCATTCATTGTCATATTGCTTTGAATGATCATAATATAGCTAGCATGATATTTCCATGGCTTGTCCGTTTTTGGTATCTTTGCTACGCTAGATCATTGTACATCGTGGTACACCGCCAGAGGCATTCATATAGAGTCATATTGTTCTAGATATCGAGGTGTGATATTAATTTGTAAGTAAATAAAAGTGTGATGATCACCATTATTAGAGTATTGTCCCAGTGAGGAAAGGATGATGGAGACTATGATTCCCCCACAAGTCGGGATGAGACTCCGGATGAAAAAGAAAAATAAAAAGAGGCCAAAAAAGAGAGAGCGTAAAAAAGGAAAAAAAAGAGAGAGAAAAGAGAGAAGGGGCAATGCTACTATCCCTTTACCACAACAGTGCTTCAGAGTAGCACCATGTTCTTCATATAAAGAGTATCTTGAGTTATCACTTTCATACACTTGTGGAAATTTTCATTTAGAACTTGGCTTGTATATTCCGATGATGGGCCTCCTCAAATCCCTAGGTCTTCATGAGCAAGCAAGTTGGATGCACACCTACTTAGTTTTTAGTCTGGGCTTTCATACATTTATAGCTCTTTATGCATCTGTTGCATGGCAATCCCTACTCCTCGCATTGACGTCAATTGATGGGCATCTCCATAGCCTGTTGATTAGCCGCGTCGATGTGAGAATTTATTCATTTTTGTCTTGTCCACACAACCCCACCATCATATTCTATTCCACCTATAGTGCTATATCCATGGCTCACGCCAATGTATTGCATGAAAGTTGAAAAGGCTTGAGAACATTAAAAGCATGAAGCAATTTCTTGGCTTGTCATCCGGATTGCGCATGATGAAATACTTTGTGTGATGAAGATGGAGCATAGCCAGACTATATGATTTTGTTGGGATAACTTTCTTTGGTCATGTCATTTTGAGAAAGACATGATTTCTTTATTAGTATGCTTGAAGTATTATTGTCGTATATCAAATGATAGACTATTTCTTTGAATCACGTGTTTCCTAATATTCATGCCATGATTAGATTATATGATCAAGATTATGCTAGGTAGTATTCCACATCAAAAATTATCTTTTTTATCATTTACCTACTCGAGGATGAGCAGGCATTAAGCTTGGGGATGTTGATACATCTCCATCGTACCTATAATTTTTGATTATTCCATGCCAATATTCTACAACTTTTACATACTTTTGGCAACAATTTATATGATTTTCTTGGACTAACATATTGATCCAGTGCCTAGTGCCAGTTCCTATTTGTTGCATGTTTTTTTTCACAAAAAATCCATATCAAACAGAGTCCAAAAGGGATAAAAACTTAAGGAGATTTTTTTTGGAATATATGTGAATTTTGGGAAGTGGAATCAATGCGAAACGATACCCGTGGGGGGCACAAGGCAGGGGGAGGCGCCCCAGGGGGTAGAGCATGCCCTGGACCCTTGTGGGTACCCCGTACGGCCATTGGTGCCCTTCCTTCGCCACAAGAAAGCTAATATTCGGATAAAAATCGTGTTAAAATTTCAGCCCAATCAGAGTTACTGATCACCAGGAATTTAAGAAACGATGAAAGGCCAGAATCGGGGACTGCAGAAACAGAAGGAAACAGAGGGAGAGATCCAATCTCGGAGGGGCTCCCGCCCCTCCTCCCCTATGGAGGCCATCGGCTAGAGGGTAAACCCTTCTCCCAACTAGGGGGAAGGTCAAGGAAGAAGAAGGAGGAGGGGGGCTCTCTCCCCCTCTCACCCGGTGGCGTCGGAACGTCGTCGGGGCCATCATCATGACGGTGATCTACACTAACAACTCCGCCACCGTCATCACCAACTCTCTCCCCCTCTATGCAGTAGTGTAACACCTCTTCTCCCCACTGTAATCTCTACTTGAACATGGTGGTTAACGCTATATGTTATTTCGCAATGATTTATGGCTATCCTATGATGTTTGAGTACATCCATTTTGTCCTATGGGTTAATTGATGATCATGATTGGTTTGAGTTGTATGTTTCATTATTGGTGATGTCCTATGGTGCTTTGAAGAGGGCACAAGCATGAGGGATCCCCGTTGTAGGCTTTGCAATAAACTCGAGTAAGTAGGTTGTTTGCTTATGGGAGTAAAGATGACTTGATACTTTAATGCTATGGTTGGGTTTTACCTTAATGATCTTTAGTAGTTACGGATGTTTGCTAGAGTTCCAATCATAAGTGCATATGATCCAAGGAGATAAAATATGTTAGCTTATGCCTCACCCTCAATAAAATTGCAATAATGATTACCGGTCTAGTTATCGATTGCCTAGGTACAAATAACTTTCCTATGACAAAAAGCTTTCTACTAAAACTAACTTAGTTGTTTCTTTATTTAAACAGCCCCTAGTTTTTATTTACGTGCTCTCTATTATCTTGCAAACCTACCCTACAACACCTTCAAAGTACTCCTAGTTTCATACTTGTTCTAGGTAAAGCAAATGTAAAGTGTGCATAGAGTTGTATCGATGGTCGATAGAACTTGAAGGAATATTTGTTCTACCTTTAGCTCCTCGTTGGGTTCGGCACTCTTACTTACCGGAAGAGGCTAGAACTGATCCCCTATACTTGTGGTTTATCACTGAGTCAAGTGGAGCACAAAGGTCCCAGGTTCCATAGGTAGCTTGAGTGCAGCATGCTTTGATAGATCATTTGCAATGGTGTTCTTTGCATGAGGAACATGCTCTATTTGCAATCCTTCAAAGTGCTCCTCCAATTTCATCACTTCTTCAACATATGCTTCCATCAATGAGATCTGATAATCCTTGTTAACCTACTTCACAACTAACTCTGAGTTGCCTCGGATGATAAGCTTTCTGATTCCAAGATCTGCCATGATCCTGAGACCGGCAAGCAGTCCTTCATCCTCAACAATATTATTTGCCGCCTTCTCCTTGGGAAATGCATCTGAATCATGTACTTGAGGTACTCTCCAGTTGGTGCGACAAGCAGCACTCCAGCACCGGTGCCTTGCAGCGAGAAGGCCCCATCAAAATACATGATCCAATCTTGAGTTGTTTCCTTGTCAGGGAGGGAGGTCTTTGAATTTCTTCATCCGGCGTTGGCGTCCATTCTGCAATGAACTCCCCTAAGGCTCTGCACTAAACTGTTGATGTGTTTTCAAACATGAGATCAAAGCTTGACAGTTCCAACGACCACTAGACAATCCTTCCCATTGCATCTAGATTCCTCAAGATCCTTTGCATTGGAAAGCGAGTGACGACAGTGATTTGGTGTGATTGGAAGTAGTGGCGTAGCTTCCTTGAGGCCATAAGAAGACTGAAAAGAAACTTATGCATTCCAGAATATCTTGATCTAGCCCCTTGGATAAGTGAACTAACAAAATATACTGGGCGATGTACCAACTTCTTCATCTGCACAACTTGTTGCTCTGATTCATTTGCTTGCTCTGCGCTTGACTTCCGGAAAAGATCCGAGCTTGTCATTTGATGGGCCTGCATCTGTTGTTTCTTCGCTTTCAACTTCCCTCTCCACCACCAGTGCAGAACTGACCACTTGATTCGTTGCCGCCAAGTATAGTAGCAACGGCTCTTACAGCCTTGGCGCAACCAGTGTTGGCGCAGAACAGAGGTACTTCTTCAAGTCTTGCAATGTTTCCTCTGCTTCTGGAGTCCATTTCATTGGACCTGCCTTTTTCAAGATTTTGAAAAAATAGCAAGGTGCACTCAGCAGACTTGGAGATGAACTTTCTAAATGAAGCAATGTAGATTGTAAGGCGCCGCACATCCTTGACGTGCTTTGGTGCTTCAATTGGCTAAACTGCCTTGATCTTGTCGGGATTAGCTTCAATTCCATGTTGAGAAACAAATAACCCGAGAAGCTTGCCAGCCGGAACAACAAACACACACACTTCTAGGGATTGAGCTTTAGATTGATCTTGCATAGATTACCAAATGTTTCTTCGAAATCTTGTATCCATGTTGACTTGTCCTTGGTCTTGACCACTATATCATCCATATAGGATTCCACATTCCTATGAAACTGAGGCTCAAAACCAATCTGGATAGCTCTTGCAAATGTTGAACCATCACTCTTTAATCTAAAAGGCATATGTATGAAATAGTACATGCCACATGGAATGATGAATGTGGTCTTGTCTTCATCTCCTTTTGACCTGAATATCTGATGATACCTACAGCAGGCATCAAGGAATGACAGCAGATCTCATCTAGTAGTGGAGTCAACAGTCTATTCTATGCGTGGCAAGTGGAATGGATCCTTTGGGCAAGCTTTATTGATTTCTGTATAATCAATGCAAAGCCGCACTTCCCGTTTGCCCTCCGCACAACAACTGGATTGGCAAACCATGTAGGATGGAGTACACCCCTGACTAAATCCGTTGCTTCCAACTTCTTGATCTCTTCGGCAATGAATTGTTTCCTCTCCAAAGCTTGCTTCCGGACCTTCTGCTTGATAGGCCGCGCATGGGGACAGACGACAAGGTGGTGCTCAGCTACCTCCCTAGGAACACCGAGGATGGCAGATGGTTTCCATGCAAACACATCGACATTCGCCCGCAGGAAGGCAACAAGCGCGATTTCATGTTTATCATCAAGGGTGGAACTTATAGTGGAAGTTCCCCCAAGCCATCCTCCTTGGCGGACACCTTTTTGGTTCCTGGTGCAGCAGCCTTGTTCCTCTTGCTCTTGCCAGCAGAGCTCTCTAGCACATCCTTGATGGGAGCGCAACACTCCAAAGAGGCCTGCTTGCCAAAGTTAGTGGTCTTGCCGGTCTTCTTCCTCTCCTTCCCCCAGGAGCTTGGTCAGTAGGAGAAAGTGCCTTGGCGGCAGATCCTGCAACTGCTTAACGGTAGAGTTGACCAGCACAAATCAATGCATCTTTCTTGTCGGAGTGAATGGCGATTACACTTATTGGCCCAAGCATCTTCAGCGTGTTGTAGGCATACTGGGGTGCATCCATACACTCTGCATGTGTTGGGTGTCCAAGAATCCCATTATATGGCAACAGAATCATGATGATGTCAAAAACGATTTTCTCTGTCTTGTAGTTTAGTTTAGTGCCAAACGTCACTGGCAAGGTGATTTTTCCCTTCGGCTGGTTTCTTCCTGGATTGATTCCCTGGAACGTGCCAGTCTTTTTCAGATCCTTGTCAGATACCTGCAGCCTCTTGATCATATCAGGTGAAATCAAGTTGAGACCAGCCCCACCGTCAACCAGCATCTTTATCACTTTGAGGTTCTATAACGTTGATGAAACCAATAACGGCAAGCACCCGACCGCAGTTGTGCGATCAGGGTGGTCCTCAACGTCAAAAATTATGGGCGTATTGGACCATCTCAATAGCTTCTGGGCACCCACTACCAGCTCTGTAGCATTGACCTCATGCACCCATTGATTGAGTTGGCGATGAGAAGAGTGCAAAGATGCACCTCCATAAATGCAAATTGCTACCGTGGCATTCTAGAACTCTGTCTCACTGGATCCGTCATCATCTTCTTCATCGTCTTCATCATCATCTTCCTTCTTGTCTCGACCTCATACAGGCTTCTCCTTTTGCTCCTTGGTCCTGCCACGGTGACCTCCTATTTATCTCTCTTCTCATATTCAGCCTTCTCTTTATCATTATCCTTCTCTTTTTCTCTCTTCTCGTATTCAGCCTTCTGCTTCTCGGCAAGCTGCTCGACTTGTCGGCAGTCTTGAAGGTCATGGCTCTTGGTGCAGTGGATCTTGCAGTATTGCTTGGGAGCCCCCGGTCTGATCATTGGCCGCCAAGGCCTGGCATGAGGCTCACCCGGCAACCTCCTTCCCAGAGCTCTCAGCCTTAGCCTTCTTGGCAGGGCCGCTATTGCCGGATCCCTCCACAGCAAGAACAGTGTTGGTGCAACAAACCCTGGATCTGTTGACCAACTGTGCACAGGAACAAGATCAAGATTGAAGCACCAGCTTGAGACAGAGATTGGAAGACCAAGAGGTTTGAAGAACCAACATGCAGCTCGGGAGAACCAAGACTGAGCCTAGGGAGCAGGATATCAGCAAGAGAAGGGCCTCCCTTTCCTGGCAAGGGGCGTGGCCACCACCAGAAGCAAAGCAACCGAGGCTCCCCGGCAGAGCCTGCCGGGGCTCGCGGGGGTAGAACGGCCCCACCTACCACTCAAGCATGACCCACGTCATCAATAAGTGCGGTGTCAAGGCGCAAGATGATTAAGTGGCAACCATTCGCCACATGGCAGCCATTTCCTATTGAGAAACCTATAGATGACACCCGTCCTGCGACGTGTCAAGAGAACAGGAGCGGAGTTGGCAAGATAGCCTGGTAGGCCTTGCCGGGTGCCCAGTGATGTGACACTAAGCGGTGCATTTTAATGCACCCTGTCAGCCCGCAGAGTTAGGTATGATAGCAATGTTTGCTATCATATCAGTGGATAATGACCACTTTGCCATTGTGGTGACCCCTTAATATGTAAAAGGAGGCCCATGGCACTCATAGGAGGGGTTAGAAGGTTGGAAAGCTAATAACCCCAAGCCACCACATACACGTAGTAGCCGCAGGCAAACCTACCCGGGCAAGTGTACTACACACCACCACATCCATTCTTCCATCAATCCACTAAAGCAGGATTAGGGTCTTACGCCTCACGGAGGCCCGAACCTGGGTAAATCGAGTGCGCGATCCCTGCCGTGCGCTGGTCTGCTCTTTGTGCAACGCGCCGTCCCCCTGCCGAACCAATAAGGGGCCACCCGGTCCCATAGGTGGCTATGGAAATCCCGCGACATCTTTGGCATGCCAAGTTGGGGGAGTGCTTGTGTGATCCTGAAAGTGCACGCTGCGCGTCATCATCATCGCCATCTTCATCTTCGACAGCGCCATCAACCATGGTGCCCAAGAAGAAATATGGCACCTTAGCCCATCCTTCCACCTCGAAGGATTCTCCGCCTGTGGCCTCCAGTGTCGCGGGGGACACGGGAGCTCGCGAGGATGTGGACGCTGCTGGGGGCGCGGTTGGATCGGGTGGGACCGTTAGCGCCGCCCCCGCGGCCGACACGGGAGCCATAGCTATCGGGGGAGAACAACATCAGCAGCGTCTCGACGGTCAAGCTCCGCATGGTACCGGCGAGGGGGTCACTCCCTCCGCACCCCCTCTCACACCGACGAGCACAGCCGCAACAACGGTGCTCGGTCTGGGGCCAACCATTGCGGGAGGGGCCGCGGCGCACGTGCCTCCTCCCAGACGATCCAACCTAGCTGTTGCGCTCAACGGAGCTACTAATCTTCGAGCGCCACCGCCACGTGACCCCGCTGTCCCGATGGTCGCCCCACCGCAGCGTGAGCGCGGCACCGTCGCTGTCACCACTGGCACCATCCAGAGCCGGGCGACGATGCGGTCGACGTCATCGACATCCATGTTAAGCACGACCTCGGCGGCCATGGCGCGAGCTCAGTTAGTACTGAAGTTCCCGTCAGCAGCCGAACAGATGGATGAGTGGCGCGCTACCATCCAAAGCCTGATTGGCTTTGCCGAAGCTGCGGGCTCACGACGAGCTAGCCCACTGCAACCTCCCCAAGCAACAGCCATCGCCCACGCCGGTAGCCATACAAAGGGGGCCGTCCCCACGGTCCAGTCCCTGCCACGGCAGCTGGCGAGGACACGGCAGAATCAAGACCCTGATGACACCTTGATGGCCTCTTCTGACCCTCATGCACGTCCAGGCCAACGTCGAATCCCGAATAACAAGCAATGGGGGGACGCGCGCGTCGTCGCCGAACGGCGCCGCAACGATCCCTGCCAGGCCAATTGGTGCGACGGCCTCAACATCGACGTGCCTGCACTCGGTGTTGGCGGGTGCCTACCCTTCAAGGTTGGCTGCCCTGCCTTTACACGAGAGTTGTGGCAAGTCTGTTGACCGTCCGTTTGTACGTTCAAGCCAGAGATACCTGCGAAGTAAGATGGGAGGTTGAACCCAATAGAGTTCCTGAGCATCTACACCATCGTTGTTCAGGCTGCTAGGGGAAGAGATGAGAAGGTGTTCGCCAACTACTTCCCTTTGGCCCTGACGTCCAATGTGAGGTCTTGGCTAATGCACCTGCCAGAGAACTCCATTTCGTCATGGGCAGACTTGTGCCATGAGTTCATCGGTGCCTTCATTGGTGGCCACCAAGAGCCCGGCAGGCCCAACGATCTGCATCTTCTCCAGCAGAAGGAAGGAGGAACCCTCCGTAAGTATTTGCAGAGATTTAGTAGAGTTCATAGAAATAGTCCAAATATCCATCCAGTAGCTATTATAGCAGCTTTCCAGTCTAACGTGTGCAACCGCCACATTTGTTCCAAAATGAATGTGCGGTTGCCCAAGACTGTGAAAGAACTATATACACTAGTGGATAAATGTTCCTGGATGGAAGAAGGAAGGAAGCTGCCCAGAGAGGAAGATTGCATTAATGTTGATTCAGAGGATGAGAATGAATCAACCAGTTAGAGGAAGGGTAAGAAGCTTAGTAAGAAGCCAAGAGATAAGGCAGTGATGACTATGGAAGGTTCGGGCACACCTAGACCGGCAAGAAGTCCAAGGCTGAGGGCCCCAACAAGGAAGTTGCCGCGTGCACTGCCTGCCGGGAGGCCGCTGCCGTGGAAAAAGTTGGAAAAGCTGATGGGCCGTACTGCAAGATCCATCGGACCAAAGGCCACGACCTTCGGGAATGTTATCAGGTTGAGCAGCTTGTCAAGAGACAGAGGGCAGAGTATGATAAGCGTGATAAGGAGAAAGGTCAGAATGCTGCTGGCAGTAAGGGCCGAGGCAGTGAAGCAAATTGCCCCGGCAAGCCCTTTCGGAGCAAGGAATGCCTGCCAAAGGCCAAGAGAGGGAGACCTTTAATGATGTCAGTGATGGAGGGGATGAAGAGGAAACTAGTGAGCCGGAATTTCAGAAGGCCACTGGGCGCCCTATGCGTTGATGGAGGTGCATCTTTGCACACCTCTCATCGCCAACTCAAGCGATGGGCACAAGAGGTCAATGTTGTGGAGCCAGCTCCAGAGGCTCGGAAGCCGCTCATGTGGTCCCACACACCCATCATGTTTGATGAGGAGGATCACCCTCGCCGCATCACGGCGGTAGGGTGCTTTCCATTGTTGGTTTCCCCAAAAATTCGCAACCTCAAGGTCACAAAGATGTTACTGGATAGCGGGGCCAGGTTGAATCTGATTTCCCCAGCAGTTATCAGCAAGCTTCAGACAGGAGAAGGGGATCTAGAGGCCACCGGCACGTTTCAAGGAGTTAACCCTGGCAGGAGTCGTCCTAAGTGGAAGATCACGCTGCCGATGACGTTTGGGGGAGAGCTGAACTTTCGAACTGAGAAGATTGTGTTTGATGTGGTTGATCTCCCCCTGCCGTAAAATGGGATTCTTGGACGACCAGCCCTGTCCAAGTTCATGGAAGCATCCCACTATGCTTAAAACACCCTAAAAATGCTTGGGCCATTGGGAGTCCTCACTATCCCGTTAGATGAGAAGGATGCAATTATCTATGTGGACATGATGTATCGGGCTATAGTCGCAGCAGAGAATGCGGCGGCAGCAGTTCCCGCCAAGGAAAACAAAGGAAAGAAGAGGCTATAGGACCTTCGGCAAGGAGTCCGGGAAGCGTGCCCCCTCTGAGTGCACGACACCCGCTGACGATGCGCCGGAGTGTTCCAACAGCAAGAGATCCAAGCTTGCTACACCCCAAGTGAAGAAGGTCTCGGCAGGGCTGGCTGGCGTTGATGGTACTTTCATTATCAGCGCCACCCTTGATGACACATAGGAAAGCATGCTCAGTACCTTTCTGTGAGCGAATATCGATGTGTTTGCTTGGCAACCATCTAATATCCCCAGTGTTCCTAGGGAGGTAATTGAGCACCACCTTGCTGTCTGCCCACATGCCCGACCCGTAAAACAGAAAGTATGGAAGTAGGCCTTAGAGAGGCAGCAGTTCATTGCCGAAGAGATCAAGAAGTAGGAAGAAGCTGGTTTGGTTAGAGGAGTATTGCATCCAACATGGTTGCCAAATACAATAGTGGTCCGGAAAGCTAATGGGAAGTGGAGGCTTTGCATTGACTTCACAGAGCTCAACAAAGCTTGCCCGAAGGACCCATTTCCCTTGTCGCGCATCGACCAGATTGTGGACTCTACTTCGGGATGTGATTTTCTCTCCTTTTTGGATGCATACTCAGGATATCATCAAATCTTCATGTCTAATGAAGATGAAGAGAAGACATCATTCATCACTCCATGTGGTACGTACTGCTTTGTCCGCATACCGTCTGGATTAAAGAGTGTCGGGTCCACTTTTGTAAGAGCAGTCCAGATTGGTTTTGCGCCACAATTACACAGAAATATAGACGCCTATATGGATGATATTGTGGTCAAAACCAAGGATAAGGCCACCCTTATCCAGGATTTGGAGGAGACATTTGCTAATCTGCGCAAGATCAATCTGAAGCTTAACTCGGAGAAATGTGTGTTTGGTGTTCCCTCCGGCAAGCTACTTGGGTTCTTTGTGTCCCATCGGGGGATCGAAGCCAACCCCGATAAGATCAAGGACAGTTAAGGATGTGAGGCGTTTGACGAGATGCGTTGCCGCACTGAGCAGATTCTTCTCCAAGTCTGTCGAGCGTGCCCTGCCGTTCTTCAAGGTTTTGAAGAATGCAGGACCTATGAAGTGGACCCCGGAAGCAGATGCAGCTCTGCAAGAGTTGAAAGCCTACCTATCATCTGTGCCAACCTTGGTTGCACCCAGACCCCAAGAACCATTGTTGCTATACTTGGCAGCAACCAATCAAGTGGTCAGTGCAGCTTTGGTAGTGCAGCGAGAGGTGGATGAAGAAGAAAGTGACCAGATCAAGGAAGAGTTTGAAAAGGATCGGGGAAACAGTGAGCACGGCAACGAGAGCAACCCCAAGGACGCGGCAAGGAAGAAAGTGGTGCAGCACCCAGTGTACTTCGTCAGCTCCTTGTTACAGGGGGCTAGATCGAGGTACTCTAGCGTGCAAAGGTTGATCTTTGGTCTCATTATGGCCTCAAGGAAACGGCGCCACTACTTCCAAGCCCATGAGATCATGGTTGTCACTCGTTCCCCGTTGCAAAGGATACTCCGAAACCCTGAGGCAACTGGCATAATAGTGAATGGGCTTTGGAGTTATCTAGCTTTGGTTTGAAGTTTGAGAGCACCTCAACCATTCAGAGCAGGGCATTCACAGAATTTATTGCAGAATGGACGCCAACCCCTGATGAGGAAAGGACGGAGACAACTCTCCCCGGCAAGGAATCCCCTAATGAGGAAAGGAAGAAGCCACCAACAATACAACAGAGTATGAAGGGCTCCTTGCCGGGCTCAGGATTGCAACAGAATTGGGACTTAGGAAGCTGATCATTCGAGGAGATTCACATCTTATGGTGAGACAAGTCAACAAGGATTACCAAAGCCCATTGATGGAGCATACATTGAGGAAGTAAGGAGATTGGAGGAGCACTTTGACGGGCTACAAACAGAGCACGTACCCCGTGCGGAAAACAACATAGCTGATCACCTGCCAAAGTATGCTGCGCAGAAGCTTCTTGTGGAACCAGGAACTTTTGTTCTCCATCTCTCTCAACCCTCCGTATCACCAGCCACAATGGCCCAGAAAAGGAGAAAGATGGACTACCGTAAGCCTCCCCCGGCAGAGCCATGCACTCCCAGCAGAGACCCTGCCGGAAACAACTCCTCACAGTCTACTGGACCACCCCCTCTAGCTAGGCCTATGGACCCTGCGAACGAGGCTGGTGCTCCTGCAGCCGAGGAGGTGCAGCTAGTCCTCGTTACCGAGCCTTAGGCTCCCACTTGGGCAAGGCACATTGTCCGCTTCCTCCAAACCGGAGAACTCCCTGGAAATCATGCTGAAGCTGAAAGAGTAGCCCAGAGGGCCAACATGCATTGGTTTTTCGATGACACTCCATACAGAAGGAGGCCCAACGGTGTGAAATTGAAGTGTGTTTGCCGGGAGTATGGAAAGGAACTGCTGGCTAAGATTCACAAAGGAATGTGCGGCTCACACATTGGATCAAGGGCATTAGTTGGGAAAGCATTCCGGCATGGATTCTATTGGCCCACAACCCTCCAAGATGCAGTTGAGCTCGTCACGAAATGTGAAGCCTGTCAGTTCCATTCCAAGAGAACACTGATACGTCTCCAACGTATATATAATTTTTTATTGTTCCATGCTATTATATTAACTGTTTTGGATGTTTAATGGGCTTTAATATGCTCTTTTATATTATTTTTTGGACTAACCTATTAACCGGAGGCCTAGTGCCAGTTTCTATTTTTTTTACCTATTTTAGAGTTTGGCAGAAAAGGAATACCAAACGGAATCCAAACAAAATGAAACCTTCGCGATGATCATTCTTGGACTGAAAGCAAACCAGAAGACTTGGAGTTGAAGTCTGGAACTCCGTGAGGCGGCCACGAGGCAGGAGGGCGTGCCCAGGGGGTAGGCGCGCCCCCACCCTCGTGGGCCCCATGTAGCTCCATCGGCCTACTTCTTTCGCCTATATATACTCTTATACCCTAGGTCGATCGCAGAGAGCCACAAAACCACCTTTCCTCGAGTGCTTGCCTAAGATGAAGTAGCGCAAGATCAGCACCGGCGTGACCACGCTGTGCTACTTGAGGAGAACCGTCTCCGGGCTGCTACGCGTGCTGCATGCTACCAGCAAGCCCTGCTTCACTATCATATCCGCAGGGTTCCACCCCCGGTGTTTTGAGGAAGGTGACCTTATACTTAGGCGCATTCAGTCTGCCAAGGGTACAAACAAGTTATCACCAAAGTGGAAGGCCCTTACCAGGTGGTACGAGTCACCAGACCTGGCGCCACATGTCGGATCACGGGTTTCGGCAAAATCCTTAAGGTTCGAACACTAGGGTGCGCGCGAGGATCTTCCCCTACCGATCCATGTCCTAGCTTCGCTAAGATCTCAAGGGCTAACTCGACGAACTCGCAACACAAAGGACACAAGATTTATACTAGTTCGGGCCACCATTGTGGTGTAATAACCTACTCCAGTGTGGTGTGGTGGATTGCCTCTTGGGCTAAGGATGAACAGTACAATGGGAAGAACAACCTCCTAAGGAGAGGTGTTCTTGTGCTTGGTGGAATTGTGGTTGTTCGGATCGATCCCTGTCTCCTGGCTGCGGCGGTGGCTTGGTCCTATTTATAAAGGCCCTGGTCCTCTCCCCAAATATTGAGCGGGAAGGGAGCCAACAACGGCCAATTCGAAATGGGACAACTAGTACAGCTTATCCTAACAAAAGCAGTCTTCGCCTGCAAAAGGCTCTGGTGGTGACGCCGCCTTGGGCTCCATGGTGACCTCCATCTTGCCGTCATGCTGGTCTAGGTCTCGTTGCACTGATATGGAAAGATTTGCTTGATGCCTTGGTACTCCGCGCCTGCGCTTGCTTCCTTAGCACCAAAGCAGAAATAAGGACACTGTGCGCGCTGGCGCCCGCCTAGCGCCCGCCTGGTCTCATCGTCATGGCTCACATCATCGGAACCTCGCGAGGTTTGCCTGGCCTTGATCTCTCCGCCCCTCGCGAGCCGGCCTGGTGAGGCCGCTCCTGAGGAGGTCTTGTGTCGTCCGCCTTGTGAGGCTTCGCCCCTTGCGAGGGTCTTGAAAGCTTGTTGGTGAAGATGGGCCGTACAGGCCCGCTTGCAGCGCCATGCCATGGGCCGCAGGCAGGCAAGTCTGGGGACCCCCATTCCCAGAACACCGATACATTCCATATGGAGACAGGAGATGGCACCCGTTTGCAAAACTCATGGAATATTGAGGATCTCCGTATGTTCTACCCGTAAGTCACAGTGGCAGTCGGGCCCTGCCCGGCAACCGCCCATTGTACATGGCCTTGCCGAAGTTCCATGTAACCCCCTGTACAAGCTGGGGCGATGACCCCGTGCGAGATAAAATAAAGAAGTGTTGTAGGGGTCCCCAACTAAGATTTCATGCATACACAAGCACATCCCAATCATTGTATACGCATTTCATGAGCATTTGCATATGCATATAGATAGGACTACATCCTGCATTCATTCTCGTCTACTTGGAGCTGCAGGTTCCTACCATGAACTTGACTCCGACAAGGGACGAGAAGATTGCACGGCACCGCGGTCACCGTCAAGCCAAACAGATAAGTTTACCTCTTGTCCATTAGTGTTCTGTAAGCTATAACTTGTGCATAGAGAAACCTCGCCGCTCTCTTGAAACTATGGTGCTCCCATCCTTGGCTCGAATGTTGCTTCGGCCTGGATGGTCCAGTGGCCCTTGAAGGAAAGGGAGTGAGCGGGGGGCTGGTGCCTCGGTCTATTCCCCGGTAGATATGGTTCTCCGGCAAATGGAAAAGGTGCCGGTAGGATATCCTGCCGAGAAAACTCGTTTAACTACAATAAAGAGGCACTCCAACTCTACATGAACGTAAACATGCACGAGTTCTCGGCAAGGTTTATCTATTTCATTGATATGCGAATACAAGTACAAGAAATACCTAACACAAAGATGGACTCGAGAGATTACATTATTTGAATTCAAATTTGGCAATTGCCTACAAGTTTAAGATTAAAAAAAGATAAGTGCCCCGTTACACCTTTGCCCCTGTCCATCTCCTGCAGGGATAGGTCGAAGGGGCCGGAGGCGTGCACAACTGGGATTCGGCGCCGGCCCGGGATCAGGGCGGCACCACCCCCCAATAGGGAGGAAGAAACCGGAGGGCAGGCATGGACGGTGACGCTGCCGGAGAACCAGATGGGTGGCACGGAGTCACCGACAGGCACGACTCGTCAGAATGGCCGTCCCCGTTCTTGGCGCGTCGTGGCTTGCCGGTGCCATCCGCATCACTACCACCCGAAGACCTCGGTGCGGCCGCCACACCGGGCACCATGCTCTCTAAATCTTTCCACAGAGAGCATGGTCGTCCCTGGGAGACCTGACGTTAGTAGTCACCGCACGTCTCGAAGACGTGTGAAGGAGCAAGGAGCCTTCTTGGACGACGAAGAAAACCACGTCCAGGAGGAGCTAGATTCGCCCCCATTGGCGGCAAATCTCTCCTACGACTCCTCTCCGACGCCGCGAAGGGAACAAGAATGGAGAGCGGTCGACTACCACACGCTGCACCCGTCTTGAGCCGCGATGTGGGGTTGATCGCATCCCCTCTCACTAAAGTCAAGGCCACGGGCTACCCGGCGATAAGCGCGCCAGGGGTACCACTCCCGACGTTAGTGCTGCGCCGCCCGAACCTTCCTTTTTGGACCAAGAGAGATCCCAAACAAAGCCCCGGGGGATGGCCCCAGGCTTCCTTCTCAAGAATGACCAACAGAAACAAAAGATTAGGAGAGGAGGACCACGGAAATGGATGGCTCCGCCCTCCTCTGCTCCTCCCTTTTATAGGCCGGGCGGGGAGGGCAGTGGCTCCATCCATAGGAGATCACCGCCCTCCTTCGCCAATTCAAGGTAGGCGGGCCCTTCCCGAGATACTCTCCCATGATGTGCCTCTGTTACCTACCCCACGCAATGCATGTTGCATACGTGGCTAAGGATGAGGGCGCGTTGTGGGAAGAGTAAATTGGCAGTTTCTACCCCGTGCGTTAAAGTCATTCACGGGCCATTACTGGAGCAACCCCACCACTATTGGCTTTATACCGCATGAAGGAAAACTGGAAACTAGCCCGGAATCTCTGTAAATACTTATGGAGAGTTTCTCCTTCTTTCTGCTGGAGAAGTTGCAGGTTGCTGGGTCTGACGGGCTCTTGGTGGCCACCGGTGAAGGCATCGATGAACTCGTGGCACAGGTCCGCCCAAGTCGAAATGGAGTTCTCCGGCAGGTACCAAGACCTCACATTGGACTTGAGGGCCAGCAGGAAGTAGTTCGCGAACACCTTCTCATCTCTTCCCTCGGCAGCTTTAACAATGATGGTGTAGATGCTCAGGAACTCTGCCGAGTTCAGCCTTCCATCGTACTTCTCAGGTATCTCAGGCTTGAACGTGCGAACGGATGGCCAACGGACTTGCGGCAACTCTCGTGTAAACGCAGGGCTGCCAACCTCGAAAGGTAGGCACCCACCAACACTGAGCGCAGGTTCATCGATGTTGAGGCCATCGCACCCGTCGGTCTGGTGGAGGTTGTCACGGCGTCAATTTATGTCGACGCGTGCATCTCCCTGTCGCCTATCCTCTGGGGCTCGGTGTTGGCCTGGATGTGCTCAAGGGTTGGAAGAGGCCATCGAGACGTCATCGGGGTCTTGATTCAGCTACGCCTGCGTTGGCTTCCGTGGTGGGGACTGCACCGTGGGGACGGCCCCCTCCATTCGGCCAATAGTACGGGCGGTTGCCGTTGCTTGGGGAGGTCATGGCGGGGCGGCTCATCATGAGCCCCTAGCTTTGGTGAAACTGAGTAGGCTCTAGATGGTGGCACACCATTCATCCATCTGCTCAACCGCGGGTGCAAACCTTAGCAGCAAATGAGCTCGCGCCATGGCCTCCGTGGCGGTGCTTGGCATGGATGTGGATGACGTCGGCCACACCGTTGCCTGGCTCCTGATGGTGTCAACGGCGGCGAGGGTGGTGGTGCAGTATCCATGCAATTGTGGGGCAACCGTCTGGGCAGCGAGGTCGCGCGACGGTGGTGCTCGAGGGTCAGCAGCTTTGCCGTGCGCGGCAATTTGGTCAACTCGTTCGGGAGGAGACACATGGGCCACGGTCGCTCCCGTGGTGGGGGCGGCCAGAGGGCGATGCCTCACCCCGGACCGAGCATCGTTGCTGTAGTTGGATTGTTAGTGGGAGGAGAGGGCGTAGACGGAGCGACCCCCTCACCCACACCTTGCAGAGCGTGACCGCCGAGATGGCCATGGGGGGAGTGGCTATGGCGCCACCTGCTCCTGTGTTGGCCGCAGGAGGAGTGGCGACGGCACCACCTGCTCCAACCACGCCCCTAGCATTGTTCACGTCGTCGCTCGCATCTGCATCCTCTGAAGCACCCGAGGCTGCGGGCGGCAGAGTCTTCAAGGTGGACGGATGGGCCAAAGGGCCGGACTTCTTCTTCTTAGGCGCCATGGTCGAGGGAGCCGTTGAAGATGAAGATGGTGATGAAGATGACACGCTGCACACACTTTCAGGTTCACGTAAGCGATTCCCCCTACCTGGCGTACCAAAGATGTCGCAGGATATCCACGGCCACCTATGGGACTAGGAGGCCGCTTGCTGGTTCGGCAAGGGGACGTCGCGTTGCACAAAGAGCAGACTAGCGCGCGGTAGCATGATAGAGAGAACATAACCAATTTACCCAGGTTTGGGCCGCCGTGATGTGTAAAACCGTACTCCTACTTTGATGGATTGATGGTAGAATGTGGGTAATGCAACGCAGTACACTTGCCCGGCAGGGGTCACACTATCGCAGCAGCGACTACACGCGTATGGGGTGCGGGTTCCTCAACTTTTCCCAACCCATCCTACAGGTGCCATGGACTTCCTTTTATAGATTAAGGGGTCACTAGAATGGCAAAGTGGTCATTATCCCCTAATATGATAGCAAATAGTGCTATCATACCTAACTCTGCGGGCTGACAGGGTGCATTAAATGCACCACTTAGTGTCACATCACTGGTTACCCGGCAAGGCTTGTCGGGCTATCTCGCCAGCTCCGCGCTTGTCCTATTGACACATCGTAAGACGGGTGTCATCTGCGTGTTTCTTCTGTAGGAAGCATCCGCCTTGTGGCGAATGGCTGCCACTTAATCACCTTGCGGCTTGACATCGCATTGATTGATGACATGGGTCGTGCTTGAGTGGTTGGTTGGGCGGTTTTGCCTCTACGAGCCCTGGCAGGCCCTGCCAGGGCGCCTGGGTTGCTTTCTTCTGGTGGTGACCTTGCCCCTTGCCGGGCTCGCCTGCCCGGCAAGGGAGGCCCTTCTCTTGCTGATATACTGCTCCTCTCGCTTGATCTTGATCCCTCTGAGCTGCATGTTGGTTCTTCAAATCTCTTGGTCCTTCAATCTCTGACTCCAGCTGATGCTTCAATTCTGCTCTTGTGCCTGTGAACGGTTTGGGCAATGGACCCAGGGTCTGTTGCACCAACACCCAGTCCCATGATCAAATCGCAAAATTATGAAAATAAACTCCCCCGGAAAGTTGTTGGTATGGAGGGCACTTGAGGATTCGGCTAGCCATGGTTGTGTTTGTTAGTGGAGGGGGGATTAAACTTCACTTTTTATGCTTGGGAACCGCTACTAATTTGTTTAGCATGGAAGATATCGAAAACTCTCGGTCGTGACGTTAACATGAAAGGCCTACCTCCCAAAATTATATCCATCTCTGTTTTAAGCTTCGAGCTCTGGCACCTCTGCAAATCCATGCTTCCCTCTGTGAAGGGCATATCCATTTACTTTTATTGTTGATTCATCCCACTCTCACTTAAGCACCAGTTGGGGAGCACTATTGTCATTCTTATGCATTGACTATACATTCCTGCAGGATGCTGCTAACGTTACACTATGATCAGAAACCCTTTCACGAAACTGTGTGCGATGCATCAATCACAAACGAGGATGTAAAAAAACCCATCAGAAAAGGTGGAAAACATTTGGAATGGAGGATGCATAAAACACGGTTCAGATTTTAGTTGCGTGTGCGATCTAGGGCATACGGTTCAGTCCAATGAACTGTTTGTGATGAGGCGTAACAAAAGAAACGGGCAGCCTGATGAAGGCGTGTGCGATATAGAGCATACGGTTCACTCGGATGAACTGTTTGTGATTAGGCAACACAGAAGAAACGGGCAGCCAGATGAAGGTGTGTGCGATATACAGCGTACGGTTCACTCGGATGAACTGTTTGTGATTAGGCAACACAAAAGAAATGGTCAGCCAGATCAAGGTGTGTGTGATTGAGGGCATACGCTTCAGAAGGATTAACTGTTTGCGATTAGGAAACAGAACAGAAATGGGTAAGCCAGATCAAAGTGTCTGCGATTGATGGCGTACACTTCACATGGATGAATTGTTTGCGATTAGCCATAACAAACTGAAACGGTTAGATAGATCAACGTGTGTGCGCTAGACGAGCACACCCATTCTAATTAAAAGAAGTGTGCGCGATGGTAATAACAAGCGCGCAAGGTTGTTGGAACAAGACGTGTGCTGACATTGCCTATTGCCGTGCACCCTATGGTGCAAACGCCACGTACGCGGCCGAGAAGGCGTACGTGCCCACGTTACGCCTTTCGGGAATAGTGCCGCACTTATAACCGTCATTAAATTTTGAGCATGCGTCCCGTCACATTCCAAATTGCAAACCTATTCACACCGATCAAAACCTAAACGGTTTCCCACTTAGGAGCGTACTACTACGTGGTCATAAATACTACTACTCCAAGATGACTGCACATTCCTCCTCAACTCCTCATCCACGAAAAGTAAAAAAAGACAAGTCATTCATCATCGTTCCCTTGCGTCCGCCATGGCCAGCATGAGTTCTGGTTCGAGAGATTGCCACCAGGGAGAGGCGAGCCTACAAGCGGGAACATGAGAGATGTCCTGCCTCGCCGCGGAAGCAGCCAACATGTCCCGCCGCACAGACGTAGCAGCAGAGAGGAACCATCACGCTGCCGAAGCAGCACAGAGGACCCGCCGCGCCGTCGATACGGCAGACTGGTCCGACCGTGCCGTGGAAGCAGAAGAGATGTCCCGCCGCACCGCGCATGCAGCAGAGATGTCCTCCTGCATCACGGCGGCCTGGGAAATTGCCTCGCGGGCAGGCGAGGACTCTTACAGGTGCATGCGTTCCCTCGTCCTTAGGTAGATGGATCAGATGTCCAGGTGGCGAGGTTGCAGGATGACCTGCAAGCCTCGTTTGAATAGTCTACCGACGTCATCCAGCAACTAAATGAGAGCAATGCGAAGCTCCGGGCCGAACGCGACCTGCTGAGGGCAAAGATCGTCGGAAGTGTGGAGTAGCAGGAGCAGAGCACTGCCTTGTTTAAGAGGACCGGCGTCATCGTCGTGAAACTTATGGACGAGAATGCCATGCTGCACATCGTGCGCAGAAGGCTGGTGGAGGAATCCATGGATGCTCTCAACCAGCATCTTGAGGACAAGAAAGAGCTCATCGCCGCCCGCCGCGGAGACTAGTTCCTGCTGTGGCTTCCTTCTTCTTTTGCCCTTGTGTATATTGGGCGTTGCCGCAAGTGGCTTTTTTTAATTATGTTTATAAATATGTAAGACAGTTATTATCCAATGTCATCGTACTTATATTCATCCCGCTTGCTATAAGTCGCAGTCGATGCTATATAGGTCCGTCGGATCTTACATCAAGATCCGTGCGGAACTTTCTTTTCAGATTTTCATTTTTCTCTCTTAAATCTCAGTCCAGTGAGACATATAGCCACGCCGTAGAACAGGTGCTCGGGCGCCATTAATGGAGACGTTGGGAGGGAGGTGCACGGCGGGTAGCGGTCAAAATGGCTCTCCTCCCGATGAGCACGCGCAAGGGTCTGATCGCATGCCTCCCGTACTCAAATAGCTACCCCCACGGCACCTCCTAGCCAAAAAAGGGGGGGCGTGTGGCCGCACGTAATTGGTAAGTCGAACGCCCACGATTTCAATAATACTTGTGTTTCCGATTTGTAACGTGACAACACTTGTTCCAAAATGACTTTGTTGATTGTTAATGTGTGCGCCTTCGCAAATTGGACAGAAAAATTACCACAACATGTTGGTGCCATGTCATGAGACCATGCCAAGTTTCATGATTTTCAGGCGTGTTTTGGAACTACAGGAATTAAAAAACCAAGTTTCTCAATCTTTCCAGCCGAGACACGATGCCCAGATGTTTGAATTTCACTCCCATCTCTTGCATGGGACCTAGAAATTCACCCAGGGACACACATGTGATTTTTCAAACAACTTTGGTGCACTTGAGCATGTGCTTGTAGTTCAAATTTGAATTATGCACATTAAATGCCCAAAAACTCAATTAATGTATAAAAAGGCCAAACGAACCCGGAATAATTCCAAAATTTAGCATGGTACTTCTATTTGGTCTAATCTGGCTGTGTAAAAATTTTAAGGTGGGAGAAGGCAGTGTACGTATGTCATTTCGCACACGGAGGTGACACGTTCCCTCTCGAAACCACGAGCCTTCTTGAGGGAAGCTCCGGTTTGCAAAAATCTTACACCAAAGCTTGTCCCAATTTGGCCAGAAAAATTGCCGCAGCATGTTGGTGCCATGTCATGACACCATGCCAAGTTTCATGATTTTCAGGCGTATTTTGGAATTACAGGAATTAAAAAACCAAGTTTCTCAATCTTTCCGGCCGAGCCATGACGCGCAGATGTTTGAATTTCACTCCAACCCCTTGCACGGGACCTAGAAATTCACCAAAGGACGCACATGTGATTTTTCAAACAACTTTGGTGCACTGGAGCATGTGCTTGTAGTTCAAATTTGAATTATGCACATTAAATGCCCAGAAACTAAATTAATGTATAAAAAAGGCCAAACGAACCCGAAATAATTCCAAATTTTAGCATGGTACTTATATTTGGTCTAATCCGGCTATGTAAAAAAATTATAGGGCGGGAGAAGGCAGTGTACGTATGTCATTTAGCACACGGAGGTGACTCGTTCCCTCTCGGAACCACGAGCCTTCTCGAGGGAAGCTCCGGTTTGCAAGAAGCTTACACCAAAGCTTGTCCCAATTCGGCCAAACAAATTACCACAGCATGTTGGTGGCATGTCATGACACCATGCCAAGTTTCATGATTTTTAGGCATGTTTTGGAATTACAGGAATTAAAAAACCAAGTTTCTCAATCTTTCCAGCCGAGTCACGACGCCCAGATGTTTGAATTTCAGTCCCATCTCTTGCATGGGACCTTGAAATTCACCCAAGGACACACATGTGATTTTTCACACAACTTTGGTGCACTGGAGCCTGTGCTTGTAGTTCAAATCTGAATTATGCACATTAAATGCCCAGAAACTAAATTAATGCATAAAAAAGGCCAAACGAACCTGAAATAATTCCAAAATTTAGCAAGGTACTTATATTTGGTCTAATCTGCCTGTGTAAAAAAATTAGGGCGGGAGAATGTAGTGTACGTATGTTGTTTCGCACACGGAGGTGACTCGTTCCCTCTCGGAACCACGAGCCTTCTTGAGGGAAGCTCTGGTTTGCAAGAAGCTTACAGCAAAGCTTGTCCCAATTCGGCCAAAAAAATTACCGCAGCATGTTGGTGCCATGTCATGACACCATGCCAAGTTTCATGATTTTCAGGCGTGTTTTGGAATTACAGGAATTAAAAAACCAAGTTTGTCAATCTTTCCAGCCGAGTCACGACGCCCAGATGTTTGAATTTCAGTCCCATCTCTTGCATGGGACCTTGAAATTCACCCAAGGACACACATGTGATTTTTCACACAACTTTGGTGCACTGGAGCCTGTGCTTGTAGTTCAAATTTGAATTATGCACATTAAATGCCTAGAAACTCAATTAATGTATAAAAAGGTCAAACAAACCCGGAATAATTCCAAAATTTAGCACGGGACTTGTATTTGGTCTAATCTGGCTGTGTAAAAAAATTAAGGCGGGTGAAGGCAGTGTAAGTATGTCATTTTGCACACGGAGGTGACACGTTCCCTCTCGAAACCACGAGCCATCTTGAGGGAAGCTCTGGTTTGCAAGAAGGCCACACCAAATGTTGTCCCAATTTGGCCAAAAAAATTACCGCAACATGTTCGTGCCATGTCATGAGACCATGCCAAGTTTCATGATTTTCAGGCATGTTTTGGAATTACAGGAATTAAAAAAGAAGTTTCTTAATCGTTTTGGCCGAGCCACGACCCCTAGATGTTTGAATTTCACTCAATCTCTTGCATGGGACCTAGAAATTCACCCAGGGACACACATGTGATTTTTCAAACAACTTTGGTGCACTGGAGCACATGCTTGTAGTTCAAATTTGAATTATACACATTAAATGCGCAGAAACTCAATTAATGTATAAAAAAGGCCAAACGAACACGGAATAATTCAAAATTTTAGCACGATACTTCTATTTGGTCTAATCTGCGTGTGTTAAAAAATTAAGGCAGGAGAAGGTAGTGTACGTATGTCGTTTCGCACACGGAGGTGACACGTTCCCTCTCGGAACCAGGAGCCTTCTTGAGGGAAGCTCCGATTGCAAGAAGCTTACACCAAAGCTTGTCCCAATTCGGCCAAAAAAATGCTGCAGCATGTTGGTGCCATGTCATGACACCATGCCAAGTTTCATGATTTTCAGCCTTTTTTGGATTTACAGGAATTAAAAAACCAAGTTTCTCAGTCATTCTGGCCGAGCCACGACCACAGATGTTTGAATTTTATTCCCATTTCTTGCATGGGACCTATAATTTCACGCAAAGACACACATGTGATTTTTCAGCAAACTTTGGTGCATTGGAGCATGTGCTTGTAGTTCAGATTTGAATTATGCACATTAAATGCCTAGAAACTCAATTAATGCATAAAAATGCCAAACGAACCTGGAATAATTCCAAATTTAAACACGACCCCATGTACTAGTTGCATGTTCACTATATGTAAATGTTCTAGCAAATTGAATACCATCCTTTCCCTCTGTAACACCATTTTGTCTTTCATAACATAATGAAAAAATCAGGTATACCACAAACAATTTACTAGAAAAAATCGTGTGGGATGGGATATAAAATATCTTGGCGCACCATCTTGTCTGGCTTACGCAGGAAGCTTCGTCGTCTACAGTCCATCGCCCCCGCTTGAACCACACTTGCGCGCCGATTTCTCGCAGCACCGAGTGAATTTTTTTTGCCACCATGGAAATATCTATCTCTCTGCCCCTCCCTCCAACCATAACCCACATTTCCACTATTCCTCCTTGCTTTCCATGTTCAAACCTTCACTGCTGCTTACTGGCAGCTCAGCCTCCTCGCTGGCGACCCTTCTTCTCGCAGCGCTGCTATCGGTGTCAAAACCGGCGGATCTCGGGTAGGGGGTCCCGAACTGTGTGTCAAAGGCAGATGGTAACAGGAGGCAGGGGACACAATGTTTTACCCAGGTTCGGGCCCTCTTGATGGAGGTAAAACCCTACGTCCTGCTTGATTTATTCTTGATGATATGGGTATTACAAGAGTTGATCTACCACGAGATTGGAGGGGCTAAACCCTAGAAGCTAGCCTATGGTATGATTGTATGTTGTCCTATGGACTAAAACCCTCCGGTTTATATAGACACCGGAGGGGGATAGGGTTACACAAGGTCGGTTACAAAGGAGGAGATATCCATATCCGTACTGCCTAGCTTGCCTTCCACGCCAAGTAGAGTCCCATCTGGACACGAGACGAAGTCTTCAATCTTGTATCTTCATAGTCCAACAGTCCAGCCAAAGGATATAGTCCGGCTGTCCGGAGACCCCCTAATCCAGGACTCCCTCAGCCGCCTCCTCGCCGGCTACCCTTCTTCTTCCAACGCCGCCTCCTCGCCGGCGACCATTCTTCTTGCAGCACTGCCTCCTCGCCGGCGACCCTTCTTTTTGCCGCGCGGCCTCCATGTCGCCGACCCTTCTTCTTGCTGCGTAGCCTCATCGATATGGTCAGGTAATCCACACCCCACCCACACCATCCTCCTCCTTTCACGTCCCACAGGCCCCGACTGACGGAGCGACACCTTCCACCGAAATCATTGCCCCCCTCCTCCAATTAAGCACCGCCCACAGCCATTTTACACGCAGTATAACGTGGAGCTGAGTAGCATGCGGCCGCATGCGCGAACAAGGTAGCTATGGCTGACATGCGTGTCGACTGCCAGATCTTGGAGGAGCACCTCGTCTTCGAGGCCAACGTCGACACCGCCGCGCGGTTGTCTACTTTAAAATACAGTTCGTGATGTTCTCTCAAGGCCACCACCAGTGCCTTCTAGTAATTTTTCCTCTGTAATGCTAATATGCAATCTAATGTTCAGTTAACAATTTTGTGCTCTGAAATGTAATGTTCAGTAAGCACTTTAGTCCAACAATTGCTACATTTCGTAGTACTGTTCTCAAGCATGTTTCTATTCTGCAATGTCGTGCTTAGTTAACTATTTTGGTTCATTTGGTTTGTTGTCCATTTAACTGTTTGGTTCAGTTCTGCAATTTGATTTTCATTTGCTGTGGGTACAATTTTGTATTGTTATGCATGTGACACCAATTGAATTTGGCTGTACTCAATACATATTCTACTGATAGTATGGCAACTCTCAGTTAACTTGATCAAGATCTTCCTTATGTGTGTTACAGGGAAACAATGGGAGACACTATGGTTTACCATCGAGGTTTGTTCAAGCAGGGTCCTTTGGCTAATAGCACATTATTGTGCAGTTGCAGGAATCATTCTAATATTTAGGTTTCTTACCATTTAGTCCTGCACATGTAGGTCCTTCTGTCAGAGGCATAGACCCACTTTTCGACCCATTTTGCATATGGGGAAATGAGATGTCCATGAATATTAGTCAAGTCAAGAAACTCAGAAAGATTGTTAGGATGAAGAAACTTGCGATGAATAACAGAAAGATCTTTGTTTGCACAATGAAGAAGACATCAGTCAACTATAGGATGGTACCAATTCTTTTACCTTGTTTTACCCCTTGCGCCATTTCAAAATTTACCACAACGATTTATGCATAGCTTTGTTTTTAGTACTTTTCAAAGTAGTTCACCGATGATTACCTCTCACACCACCTGCATGGTCAAGAGGCAAGGAAGGTATTCATTCAACACCCATGGTACAATATTGAAGTCTTGCTGAAGAGGACGAAGGTTGGGCGGGCAATTATCCATAGCCACTGGCCTAAAGTTGCAAGGACATTCAACATCACTAAAGGCTCAATATTTGCCTTCCGCTTCTGCAGTTTCCCAGATGAGATTCATATGTCTATTTACCGTGTATGATGCTACTTTCCAAAGGTTTTTGATGCTGCATGTGAAACTTGGTGCTGTTGTGTAATGGTGTAACTGAGTGCCGAAGCTAGCTGATGTAATTTGATTATGAAATCCTAGTTGCTTTTATACGGATATGAAACATCTAGCGTGTTTTATAAGAAATATCAGTTTGATTAGTACATGGATTATCAATAATAGGCTAATTACCCTCCTTATTGGGGTTTTCTACTGCAAACAGTTACTCAGACAGCACCGTGGACGATGAACTCAAACAACCCGCACGGTTTCTAGAAAGTAGGCGTGTTCGATCAACTAACAATCACACACGGCTTTCGGCAGCGAACTGTTTTCGTTAGGTCACCTTGCACAAACTTTTCCACACAGAGAACTGTGTGGGATGTACATACCTACGGAAATGATTTTCTGGGATTCACCGTGCGGGATGTACATACCTACGGAAATGATTTCCGGTATTCACCGTGTGTGATGTACATACCTACAGAAATGATTTAAGTGATTCACCGTGTGGGATGTACATACCTACGGAAATGATTTCTAGGATTCATCGTGTGGGATGTACATACCTACGGAAATGATTGGGTTTCCATGCCGCGCCCGATCGCACACGGCCCTAGCCTGGGTCCCACAAGGGCCTATCCCCGATGATTTTCTGGGTAGTGTGGGAAGGACCCCCCCTATTGCCCACACTCACTTGGCGACGGTTCCAAATGACATCGCAGAAAGGGGTTTTAAACCGTTCGTTTAGGACGTCATTGTACCAGTGATAGTTAATGTTGAGTGTTAAATGACTGGATCTTTTGTATGATGAATTACAATGTTTAGTCGCTTCTTGAACTTCAGAGGTGCTTTGTTATACGTCTCCAACGTATCTATATTTTTTTATTGTTCTATGCTATTAAAGTATCAATCTTGGATGTTTTATATTCATTTACTAGCAACTTTACACATTTTTGGGACTAACCTATTGACATAGTGCCCAGTGCCAATTGTTACTTTTTGCTTCTTTGTTACTTCGCAGAATATCAATACCAAACAAAGTCCAAATGCCACGAAACTTTTTAGAGATGTTTTTCTGGCCAGAAGACACCCTGGGAGCCAAAGGAGCACATGAGAGGAGGCCGTGGGGCCCACTAGGCACCAGGGCGCGCCCTGGTTGGTAGTGGAGCCCATAGGAACCTTCTGAACCTACCTCCACCTCAATAAATACTCTAAAACCCAAAAGACCCTAGGGGGTCGACAACACACTTTTCCAGCCACAACAAGTTCTAGAACCACGAGATCCAATCTAGAGGCCTTTTTCGGCACTCTGGTGGAGGGGGCAACAATCAAGGAGGGGTTCTTAATCATCCTTGTTGCCCCTCTGATGATGCGTGAGTAGTTTACCTGTAGGAATGAAGTATGTGTACCAGAGGGGGTGAATGGGAGATTTAAAATTTCTACAAAAATATCAAAACTCTCGTAACCCAACAGTGGAGCGACTTTAACAGTGTACAGTGAGCGAATGTAAACTAATGAATGGAAACAAAAAGCATGCATTGAGACAAATCACATGACTGAAACAGTTCGAATGCAGAGAGGAATAGTAGAGGAAACTAGTGATGCTCGATGGCGACAAGGAATTTGGTAGACCAGTTCACCCTTCAGCACAAGGACTATGTTTGGTTGGAGGGGTTTTGATTTAACACAGAAGATAAACTCTCTTCACCCTATTCTCCTTGACATTTTGTTCGTCAACCAATGCCGATCACTCATGGTCGATTCTTGAAGCGATCTCCGAACCTTTATAGACTTCTTCTTTGAGAAGCACAATTACTCTTGGTCTTTGAAGATATTGACACGTAACCGTCTGGAGGGTCTGCAGCTCTGAAGAGTAATAGGCGGAGCATACCGGACTTAGATTCAAGTGATGCCGAACCACTATCTAACTTTTCGGGACTAGGATTTTCTCTCAGTGGATTTCAAACTAAAATCACTCAGGTGAGGGGGTTGCTCAACAGTCATCTCACAAGCAAACGGAGCAGCCGCTGGACAACGTCGGTGCGGGGTGGCTATTTATAGATGCAACCTTCCCTCGAGGGAAGTGAACATTTTGGACACGTGGTCTAGCCAATGGCCAACCGACACGTTCACAATGGTTGGATTTCAAGAGCAATGGTAACATTACTTGAGGATGAAGTAATGCTAACTCCTCAGTCAGAGACAAATCTATCGCAGCGAAGAAGATCACAGTCTCTTGTTGGCAAGTATTTGCTCGGAACACAACGAGATTTCTCTCACAACTTTCATAGGATTTTGGTTTAGCATCAGAGGATCAAAGCTCCGAATGCTACACCCCTCTTAGTAGTACGGCGGTCCTATGACTCAATAACGAGAAGAGAAACAACGAATTAAATGCTACATCTTCAATCTTCTCGGTCGTATTCACTTCCTTTGGACAAGCACTGAACCAATTGCTTCGTGTCAGCACTTTTTGAGGGTTCACTATTGTTATCATAATCTTCGGTGACAACCCTCACTTCTACGTAGAGTATTATCTCCAACGTTTGAATCAAACTCCTCTTGACTTCAAGGAACTGTTACTCTATGTGCACTAGCAAACATATCAGTCCCTTACTTTTTATGTCAACAAACTCCAAAACATAAGGACGCAAATTATTGCACCAACAATCTCCCCCTTTTTGGACGATTGTTGAAAAAACATATAATCATCAAGTGAAGATAGATAAGTGATAGGTAATTGAAACAAGAGTGAATAAGTGTTACTTTGCTCAATGATGAAATAGAATCCCCCTGGTTGTATGCAGGGAAAAAGATATGATTTTAATTCTCCAGAAGTATTGAAGTATACAGAGGAAATTTCAATCATCGGAGGCAATGATTAGCACTGATGACATATAATCAATAAAGATTGTAGTGCAATCATTCATAACTTACGATAATAATTCCACCTGCAAAAGAAATGCTTCAAGAGAAATGGTGCATTAGGAAGGGTTATTAACATTAGAGCATAGAAGTTTTACAACATATAGTAGATAAGCTTAAGCCGGAAGTCTGAAACTTGCACGAAACCAAACCAAAGAAGCACAAAAAGTTAATCTATCAAGACTCGATGTAATTCTCCCCCTTTCTGTCAACTAGTGTCAAAAAGGTGATGAATAACATGAGTGCAAAAGCACGGAACTTGATTCACTCAGTGACTTCATCTTCGGAAGTGACTGGATTAGCTTCCTCTTCAGCACCAGCGGATTTTCCTTTAGGGATAATAACTTGGGGCGAAGAGGACGAGGGCATATCTAGGGCAGCCACATGAGCAACATGGGATAGCACAATGCCTTCGGTAGGTTTCTCAGTTGGTGAGGTGGCTTCAGATTCTTCAAGAAATTTGCGCAGCTTAAGATGAAGAAGATCAGTGGTTGGCTCACAACCAGGAAGAGGAGGGATACTCCAATCTTGAAAATCATCAATAGTGAAACCTTTTTCAATATAATCATAGAGCTCTTGGAGATTGACATTCAGGAGTTGTTTCTCGGTAAAGAACTTGCGAAGCAATTTCTGGAGCCTCTTCTTGTTTTCATCCGCAATCAGATGCATGATTCTAGTACGATTGTTGATAGAATTTAGCTCGAAGTAAGGTGTTCATTTTCACGTTGATCCTCAGTGATGTGCTGCAACAAAAGTTGTTGTGTACGCAAAATAACTTCGAGTTGCGATGGAGGTTGAAGCGTAATCTTTCGGTCGTGCTGAGGGATATGTGGCCCGTCAAATTTCTTGTGATACTTGTGAGGGCTTGACGCGGGCGATTTGCCCAAACAAATATCTTCCATGATTTGCAAGGTATCTTGAACAGGTGGTGTGAAGCTTTTATGACTTTCCTTCGCCAGATACACTGTGCGCATATCAGGATCAATAATTTTCTGAATCCATGGCACAAAGACTTCGACATAGAAAGGATATTGAGCAAAATACGCAAAAACATGTCCTCAACATTGAAGATATACCACTCAAAGATTGCATAGATAGCATTGCGAACAACATCTGAGATGGACTTATCTGAATTCATCCCGGCCAAAGGGAAAATTGTGTATGAGACCATATGAAAAAGCGTCTGATTCTCGAATGTTAAATGCTCAGGACAGGGAGGACCAGTGTAGTCACAAATCTTTTCTAGATCCATATAGTGCACCAAAAGTTTCATCTGATATGACACTAGTCTTGTGCACCTGAATTTTAGTGTCACCATCCTCAAAGCGAGGGAATTGGAAGTGCGAGACAAAATCGGTTGAAGTGCATTTGATGTGTTTTCCTTCGGTCTTTTTCTTCTCCGCATCATCTTTGAGAAGGTGACGGGTTTCTTCTTCATGAGCCTTTTGCTTTTCAACCTTCTTAGCTCGCTTGATGGCATTTCGCTGACGCTTAGCTAGCTCAGAGGGATAAGATTCGGGCGTGTGAATGGAAGACTCATGAGCATTTAGTGGAGGCGGCAGTCTCTCCTGCGGATCATTTGTTCTTATGAGAGAAATTCCTCGGCGGTCACCCCATGGTGGATGAAATGCAAAGTTTTGAGAAAACCGAGGATGAGCAAATTCATAATTGAACCATTTGCGCACCTAGTGACGTCGAATCCATTACAGAAGCTTATCTCTCTGCTGCTTTGTTTCTCCTGGAACAGTATTATATCGATCATGGGAGATATGTTTAGATGTGTTGGTATATGCTTGTCTGCCACCCCTCTTCTTCTTCGAAGCATTCTCTTCTTGATCGTCGGCATTTTCCTCGGTTCTTTTTCACATGCTGGTTGATGGGCCTACCATTGGGCCCTTGGCATTTGGAGCTTTGGATTCATCAGTTGTGCCCAGAACAACCTCTTCTCTCTGAGCCTGGCTCACTGGTCGAGCCAAATCCTCAACTGACTGCATTTACCTATGAATAAGGTTAGATGCGAGGGTAAAAGGGGACAGGGTTACGAATTCTCACTGTGAAGTTTTTTAGAAAGAAAACGTTTTGAACAAGAATTAGATGCAGACTTTGAGATATGTCTCGGCTGTATGAAATGTGTAGAATGAACTAGTAGGTTCAAAGAATATACTATTTGATGTGCTAAGCATTCTGTTCGTACGAGACATAACACAAACCCAAGATCTTAAAAATTTCGGATGCAAGAGACTTCTACAAACCACATCCGCACAAGTTACCTATTAGTACAGATCTGAGAAATGCGGTAAATACAGGTTATTTATACCGCGAACGAACTCGAACCAGATGAAAGGAAGAACGAGTTCGCACTACACATACCCTAACTCGGTGATGTGCAGCAACTATGGCGGCACGGGGAGGAAGATGATTCATGACGGCGAGGAATGACTTCGGTGACCTCTTTCCGGTAGCAAAGCGGCGAAGATGATCGACGTAGTCGAGCTCAAGGTGGAGCAGTGTAACGCCCCGAGACCAATGTGCCAGGTGTCTTCCAGTTATTTGCTGTTGTTGCTTTGTCATTGCTTGCGTGTCATGCATTGCATATCATGTCATCATGTGCATTTCATTTGCATACAAGTTCATCTCATGTATCCGAGCATTTTCCCCGTTGTCCGTTTTGCAATCCAGCGCTCCTATGTCACCGGTGTCCCGTTCTACCTCTTTTCGTGTGTGGGTGTTAAACATTTCCGGATTGGACCGAGACTTACCACGCGGCCTTGGTTTACTACCGGTAGACCGCCTGTCAAGTTTCGTGCCATTTGGACTTCGTTTGATACTCCAAGGTTAATCGAGGGACCGAAAAGGCCTCGTGTGTGTTGCAGCCCAACACCCTTCCAATTTGGCCCAAAACCCACCTAAACCCTCTCCATCATCTCGGTCGTTCGATCACGATCGCGTGGCCGAAAACCGCACCTCATTTGGACTCTCCTAGCTCCCTCTACCTATAAATAGGTGGCTCCCTCCGAAAAATCTCACAGTCCAAACCCTAGCCCCGCTCCTCTCGCGCCGCCGGACATGTCCATCCAGTCGCCGGACACGTCCACTCCCGCCGCCACGTCGTTCCAACCAATCACAAGCCACCACATCATCGCCACCGCCGCGTGCAACCAGTCCCGTGCCGCCACATCATCAGGGGCGCCCACATCGCCGCACGGGCCTGCCAGGCCCATCTCCAGCCCGCTCCAGTCCGCGCCGGGCCCGGATCCAACCGCGCCTCGCCCGCAACCGCCGTCTCCGAGCACCCTCGTCCGCCGCCGTGCCGGACCTCGCCGGAGGCCATGCACCTCGTTGGCCGGAGTTCGCCGCCGCTCCGCTTCGACATCCGCGCCGCCATGCCAGGGCCCTATTCCGCATCGCCGACTCACGCCCTGCCCGTGATGCCTGCAAGCCCGCTCGCGCCCGAGCGTCGGCGTCCTCACCGCCCAGCTCAAACGCCCTCGTCGGCGAACCTCTGCGACCTTCCTCGCCGGCCTTCTCCTCGTCGCCTATCCGAGTAGCCATCCGCGCCCAGATCCGCCCTCTGCATCCTCCACCGCATCCATTCCCGGCCTCCGCGCGCGCCCTCATCGCCGGAGAGGCCATCCTTGCTGCCGCCGGCGTCCTCTGTCTCCTACGCCGCCGCCATGGCTCCCTGCCTGTGAGGATCGCGCGAGGAGGACGATGCCTTGCCCCTGGGCCTCCTCCCGCGTTGTGGGCCGCCGTGCCAGATCCGGCCTACCGCACCGCTGGCACGTCTACCGGCCCAAGGCCCATGGTGAGCCGCCTGTTATCCTTCGCCCATGGCGCACTGTAGCTATCCAACGCTCACTCTTTTTCCTGACTTTTTCACTAAGTCCCAGTATTATTTTGCATTTTTCATCATGTCATAACTCATCATCCGTGGCTCCGATTCACGCGTGTAGCATATCAAAATGTTCGCCTCAACGAGTACATCATTTCCTCTCATTGCGTCGTTTTCATTTGAGCTCATCCTGATGCCCGAAATGCTGTTGGAAGAGGGCTATGTGAGTAATTTGTCAGATCTGTTTCAGCAAATGACATTTTGTCATTTTTGCCATGATTAATGTGTGCATGCTATGATCCTGAGCTCTACATGTGTTTTGTTATATGCCATGCCCTATTTACAGTGGTGCTTACCATGTATTTTTCTGATATTTGTGGTGACTAGCACAAGCTTGCAAAGTAGCGTAATCGGTAACGCTGATTTCAGGGACTTAGAATTTCTCTAAGTCCTTGTCCTGATTTTGTCGTTATGCCATATGTTCATGTTGTTTCTTAGTGATCCGTGCCTCTTTTGAGGATGATCAATAAAGATGTTTTGTTAACATTGTGGTGCTCTATCCATCCATGGCTTTGTTTGCATTTATGGAGCATCCTAGCTTGAGTCGATCGAGCTCTACTTTTGCTATTTCGTGAATCCTGGCAGATTGTTGACATGATTAGCGATTTTGCCGAGGATGTTGCTATTGATCCGTGCATGCTATGTTGTTGTTCTTGACATTTATAGCTCCTATGCCATGTATTATTGATGGGTGTATGGTTAGTTTGTCATGACATGATCTTTAGTGAGTGCATCGAGCTCGTAAACATGCCTACTCGTTAATTGTTTTACATGCTCCAGTTTTTCACTAAGTCTGAGATCTGTTTATGTTTTTGCCAAGTTCACATGCTTGCAATTGTATTTTATGATCCCTTTTGGCTCAAGGTCACTAAGGGACTTTTATTAAGTGCTTTTGGTAGCTTCATGCCATACCTTGCTTTGCCATGTTAAGTTCCTGTAGCATATAGTTTTAATGCTCCAAAATGTGCATCCTGATGATAAATTCCAGACGTGTTAATTTCACCAAGAGTGAAACCTGTTATCATTTGCACTTTTGCCGTGCTTGTTTGAACCTGTTAATGGACGAATTAGCCATAGCTCAGTGTTCATCCGTTTTCAAGCATCATGAGTGGATCCCTGCCATGTATTTTGTTGCCATGTTTGAGTGCTGTAGCATACTTATCTTGTTGCATTTAGATGGCTACTTGCTGATTATCGCAGACCGGTGCCATATTTGTTTTGCTTGCCATTTCCAAACCATGCATCCGATTCCGGTGATCTTTATATCGATTTCAACCGAAATCACCTCACCTTTCCAGTGGCACTCTTGGATTTCCAAGTTGAGGCTAGGTCCAATCATTCCTTTCCAAATCATGCATATGCATCGCATACCGCATCCCGCATATCATACCATGTTCATGTGTTGGTTGTTTACTATGTTGTGTGCTTCTTTCCGGTGTTGCTTCTCCGGGTTGGTTCCGGTAACGTCGTGATTGTGAGGACCCATTCGACTACGTCCGTTTGTCTTCTTCATGGACTCGTTCTTCTTCCTTGCAAGATTTCAGGCAAGATGACCATACCCTCGAAATCACTTCTATCTTTGCTTGCTAGTTGCTCGTTCTTTTGCTATGCCTATGTTGCGATACCTACCACTTGCCTATCATGCCTCCCATATTGTTGAACCAAGCCTCTAACCCACCTTGTCCTAGCAAACCGTTGTTTGGCTATGTTACTGCTTTGCTTAGCCCCTCTTATAGCGTTGTTAGTTGCAGGTGAAGATTGGAGTTTGTTCCATGTTGGAACATGGATATTTTGTTGGGATATCACAATACCTCTTATCTAATTAATGCATCTATATACTTGGTAAAGGGTGGAAGGCTCGGCCTTATGCCTGGTGTTTTGTTCCACTCTTGCCGCCCTAGTTTCCGTCATATCGGTGTTATGTTCCCGGATTTTGCGTTCCTTACGCGGTTGGGTTATAATGGGAACCCCTTGACAGTTCGCTTTGAATAGAACTCCGCCAGCAAGGCCCAACATTGGTTTTACCATTTGCCACCTAGCCTTTTTTTCCCTTGGGTTAGGCCAGCCCAAGGGTCATGTTCATTTTAACCCCCCGGGCCAATGCTTGTCTAAGTGTTGGTCCAAACTAGAGCCCCTTGCAGCGCCACCTCGGGGAAACTCGAGGGCTAGTTTTACTTGTACGGATTGCTTATCCGGTGTTGCCCTGAGAACGAGATATGTGCAGCCCCTATCGGGATGTCGGTGCATCGGGTGGTCTTGCTGGACTTGTTTTACCATTGTCGAGGATGTCTTGTAACCGGGATTCCGAGTCTGATTGGGTCTTCCCGCTAGAAGGAATATCCTTCATTGACCGTGAGAGCTTGTGATGGGCTAAGTTGGGACACCCCTGTAGGGTATTGAACTTTCGAAAGCCGTTCCCGCGGTTATGGGTAGATGGGAATTTGTTAATGTCCGGTTGTAGAAAACCTAAAGTTGACCTTAATTAAAATGCACCAACCGCGTGTGTTACCGTGATGGTCTCTTCTCGGCGGGGTCCGGGAAGTGAACATGGTGTTGGAGTTATGCTTGACGTAGGTTGTTTTAGGATCACTTCTTGATCATAGCTCATCGACCGTGCTTTTTCCTTCTCTTCTCACTCTCTTTTGCGAATAGGTTAGCCACCACATATGCTAGTCGCTTGCTGCAGCTCCACCTCATACCTTTACCTTACCCATAAGCTTAAATAGTCTTGATCGCGAGGGTGTGAGATTGCTGAGTCCCCGTGGCTCACAGTTACTTCCAAAAACCAGTTGGCATGTGCCGTTGAACCGTGCAGATGACGCAACCAAGCTCAAGGAAGAGCTCGATGAAGATCTTGTCCTTTGTGTTATTTCGTTCTAGTTGATCAGTAGTGGAGCCCAGTCGGGACAATCGGGGATCTGCTTAGCTTTTGGGGTAGTCTTCTTTTATTTTGGTTTCGTAGTCGGACCTTGAGTGTATTTGGATGATGTAATGCTTTATTCATGTATTGTGTGAAGTGGCGATTGTAAGCCAACTATGTATCTTTTTCCCTTATATATTACATGGGTTGTGTGAAGATTACCTCACTTGCGACATTGCTTTCAATGCGGTTATGCCTCTAAGTGGTGCTTCGACACGTGGGAGATATAGCCGCATCGAAGGCGTTACAAGTTGGTATCAGAGCCTTCTCCGACTTTAGGAGCCCCCTGCTTGATCGAATCGCTGGCGTTGTTGAGTCTAGAAAAATGTTTTGAGTCATTTAGGATTATATATATTGGAGAGTAGGATTATTTTACTCCTCAGTCCCTTCATCGCTATGGTGAGGCATCCTGATGTAGAGTTTTGACTCTTCTCTTCTCAAATTTCACTAAAAAAATTTAGGATCACACGGGTATCTTGGAATCGTTCCGATGGTTTTGTGACGATAACATTGTTCTTGGTGCCTCCTGACATTTAGGGGTTGTGGCAGTGTCCCGGGGAGTTGAGCTCTGAGGTGTTGTCGTCACAATTTTATAGTTGCAATTCTGGAATACCTGAGTTTGCCGACATCGAAAATCTCTTTTATGCAGTTGTTGGTGAGATAACCTGACGCCACCCAGTACTGGGGCGGGAGTTCGGGAGTATTGCCATCACTCTTATAACGGATGCTTTTCGAAGGTTGAGGTATACGATTTCCGAAGGTTTCTTGGTTATGTGTTGAGGATGGATACAGCTGGATGTAAGATTTGTTAGTTTTGGGTGAGATATTATGCTTCCCCTGTATCCCCAACACCTGATTGCATAACCGGAAAATTTCGGGAGTTTATAAGTGGGAATTCAAGTAGCTCTTAGGATATCTTTCCGACAGATGTATGATATGAAATTGGGGTTCGACGTCTAGTGGTCCGCCTATCCACGGTTGGTTTTACAGTGGTCTTGTTGTGTCTTAAAGAGTACTTGGCTATGCCGACTTGGGGACGCTTCGTATGTCATGTGCACTGCCTTGTACATGATGGTGATGTACGATCGAGCCCGTGTAGGCCCCACCACAAAAACTTCGGACGAAATCTCTATCATATGTTTGTTCCGGCTTATTCTGCAAGCCAATCCTTGTTTTGTTTTCAGTTGTGGTATTCGAGTTGCTTCAGAGTCAAATGTTGATTCCATACCTTTCCCAAGTAGTGTTCTCATATTTCTATGCGAATACTAATCATTCTTGATCATCGAGATTGTTTTGTCAATCCTTTTCAACCAGCGTGTTTTTCTCTTCAAGTGGTTCCGATCATTTCAACATCTGCAAGATCAAGTATCAGTTCTTCTCAACGGTGTTTGTTTCATCCGTCTCCAAGTTGCCTTTGTTTTTCTTGTATCTAAATTTCCCCAAGTATCTTTGTTCATTCTTCACATTCTTACCGGTGATTCATCCTTTTACATCATTCGTTGTTCAATTCTTACAGTGGTTCTTCCATGATTCTCTTCCGCTGTTATCATATCAATTCATTCGTTGTGTCAATCCTACCGGTGGTCCATTAAGTTTGCACTATATCTATCTAAATCCTTTATACGAGAATAAGACGTATGCAATCCGTTGTTTGTCATCAATTTAATTGGTGAAGGATAAGCATAATATAATTCTTATTCTTGTTTCATCCAAGTGATTTAATTCCTTATTCTGGAGGTTTATCAAAATTCTTGATTTCTTTTGTTCATCTTTCTTTTTTGGAGCTCCAAGTTATTTCAATTATATCACCACAGAGATTCATCTAAATCTTCGCAAGGCTTCACTTGTGTTTTCAACTTCTCTTTCCGTTTTGATCATCCTTTTATTACCGGAGTTCTTCATGAAGGTTCTACTTGGTGGTTCACCAATGATTTAATTCCTTCTCGAAGTGTTCATCAAGATTCTTTTCAGAGGAGCTCAAGTTTTCTTCATCTTTGCTATCCGGAGTGCAATTCTTTCTACCATATTATTGGAGATGGTATTATGTCATTCTTGATAATTTGAGTTCATGTTTCATGTTTCACAAGTTATCGAGAATGGGGTACTTTAAATCCATCATTCTCTTCATTGGAGTTATATTGGGTTATATTTCACCTAAAGCCATCCCTATGGATTGTGGCTATCTATGGTGTTTATAAATGACCCAAGTTCTTCTTTTATCCTACCGGTGAGATAGTTTCTCGTCGCCTTGGTCATACCAATCCAATTCTTTTTCCCGTGAATGGCTAGTTGCCACCTCATAATTTGAGATGTATTCCATAAGACCATATTAAGCTTACTCTTTTTCGTTGTTGGTGTTCCAACAACTCCGTTCGACCCTTCTCATAAGGATGCCTTCTCAAACTCTTTTGTGACAGAGGTTGGCATTTTCTTCTCCATTCTTTTATTTCAATTATCTATATTCTATTCTTTCGTTCCGGAGGCATTATGATGTTGCTCTTCTCAACCCATCATCTCGTTTGTCAAAGATCATGTTCTTTTCATGATTGTGCATTTAACTGGAGAATCGTGCCCTCTTTTCAATTTCTATCACCTTATCAAGTTCTCACTCAATTCCTTTCTTTTCAATCAGAGTGCTGCCCGAAGTTGTTCTTTATTGTTCCTCTTTTCTAACGGAGTGTTTTTCAACTTCGTCATATCTGTTGTATTCTTTTCTCGAAATGGCTTAACATTTGCAAGATTCTTTGGTTTCACTCGTTTGTCAAAGGAGCAACTTAGTCTTACCTCTTCTCTTTCTCTTCCGTTTTACCTCCGGTGCCATTCTAGATCTCGGGACGAGATCCTCTCGTAGTGGTGGAGTGTTGTAACGCCCCGAGACCGATGTGCCAAGTGTCTTCCAGTTATTCGCTGTTGTTGCTTTGTCATTTCTTGCGTGTCATGCATTGCATATCATGTCATCATGTGCATTTCATTTGCATACATGTTCGTCTCATGTATCCGAGCATTTTCCCTGTTGTCCGTTTTGCAATCCGACGCTCCTATGTCACCCGGTGTCCCGTTCTACCTCTTTTCATGTGTGGGTGTTAAACATTTCCGGATTGTACCGAGACTTGCCACGCGGCCTTGGTTTACTACCGGTAGACCGCCTGTCAAGTTTCGTGCCATTTGGACTTCGTTTGATACTCCAACGGTTAACCGAGGGACCGAAAAGTCCTCGTGTGTGTTGCAGCCCAACACCCTTCCAATTTGGCCCAAAACCCACCTAAACCCTCTCCATCATCTCGGTCGTTCGATCACAATCGCGTGGCCGAAAACTGCACCATATTTGGACTCTCCTAGCTCCCTCTACCTATAAATAGGTGGCTCCCTCCAAAAAATCTCGCAGTCCAAACCCTAGCCCCGCTCCTCTCGCGCCGCCGGACATGTCCATCCAGTCGCCGGACACGTCCACTCCCACCGCCATGTCGTTCCAACCAATCACAAGCCGCCACGTCATCGCTGCCGCCGCATGCAACCAGTCCCGTGCCGCCACATCATCAGGGGCGCCCACATCGCCACGCGAGCCCGCCAGGCCCATCTCCAGCCCGCTCCGGTCCGCGCCGCGCCCGGATCCAACCGCGCCTCGCCCGCAACCGCTGTCTCCGAGCGCCCTCGTCCGCTGCCGTGCCAGACCTCGCCAGAGGCTGCGCACCTCGTCGGCCGGAGTTCGCCGCCGCTCTGCTTCGACATCCGCGCCGCCACACCAGGGCCCTGTTTCGCATCGCCGACTCACGCCCTGCCCGTGGCGCCTGCAAGCCCGCTCACGCCCGAGCGCCGGCGTCCTCACCGCCCGGCTCAGACGCCCTCACCGGCGAACTTCTGCAACCTCCCTCGCCGCCTTCTCCTTGTCGCCTGTCCGCATAGCCATCCGTGCCCGGATCCGCCCTCTGCATCCTCCACCGCATCCATTCCCGGCCTCCGCGCGCGCCCTCGTCGCCGGAGAGGCCATCCTTGCTGCCGCCGGCGTCCTCTGTCTCCTGCGCTGCCGCCATGGCTTCCTGCCTATGAGGATCGCGCGAGGAGGACGACGCCTGGCCCCTGGGCCTCCTCCCGCGTCTGTGGGCCGCCGTGCAGATCCGGACTACCGCACCGCTGCCACGTCTATCGGCCCAAGGCCCATGGTGAGCTGCCTGTTATCCTTCGCCCATGGCGCACCGTAGCTATCCAGCGCTCACTCTTTTTCCTGAGTTCTTCACTAAGTCCCAGTACTATTTTGCATTTTTCATCATGTCATAACTCATCATTCGTGGCTCCGATTCGCGCGTGTAGCATATCAAAATGTTTGTCTCAACGAGTACATCATTTCCTCTCATTGCGTCATTTCCATTTGAGCTCATCTTGATGCCCGAAATGCTGTTGGAAGAGGGCTATGTGAGTAATTTGTCAGATCTGTTTCAGCAAATGACATTTTGTCATTTTTGCCATGATTAATGTGTGCATGTTATGATCCTGAGATCTACATGTGTTTTGTTATATGTCATGCCCTCTTTACAGTGGTGCTTACCATGTATTTTTGTGATATTTGTGGTGACTAACACAAGCTTGCAAAGTAGCGTAATCGGTAACGCTGATTTCAGGGACTTAGAATTTCACTAAGTCCTTGTCCTGATTTTGTCGTTATGCCATATGTTCATGTTGTTTCTTAGTGATCCGTGCCTCTTTTGGGGATGATCAGTAAGGATGTTTTGTTAACATTGTGGTGCTCTATCCATATATGTCTTTTTTTGCATTTATGGAGGATCCTAGCTTGAGTCAATCGAGCTCTACTTTTGCTATTTCGTGAATCCTGGCAGATTGTTGACATGATTAGCGATTTTGCCGAGGATGTTGCTATTGATCCGTGCATGCTATGTTGTTGTTCTTGCCATGTCTAGCTCCTATGCCATGTATTCTTGATGGGTGTATGCTTAGTTTGTGATGCCATGCTCTGTAGTGAGTGTATCGAGCTCGTAAACATGCCTACTCGTTAACTGTTTTACATGCTCCAGTTTTTCACTAAGTCTGAGATCTGCTTGCAATTGTATTTTATGATCCCTTTTGGCTCAAGGTCACTAAGGGACTTTTGTTAAGTGATTTGAGTAGAGTCATGCAATACCTTGCTTTGCCATGTTAAGTTCCTGTAGCATATAGTTTTAATGCTCCAAAGTGTGCTTCCTGATGATAAATTCCAGACTTGTGTTAATTTCACTAAGACTGAAACCTATTATCATTTGCACTTTTGCCATGCTTTTTTGAACCTGTTAGTGGATGAATTATCCGTTGCTCAGTGTTCATATTTTGTCAAGCATCATGAGTGGATCCCTGCCATGTAGTTTGTTGCCATGTTTGAGTGCTGTAGCATAATTATCTTGTTGCACTTAGATGGCTACTTGCTGATTATCGCAGACCGGTGCCATATTTGTTTTGCTTGCCATTTCCAAACCGTGCATCCGATTCCGGTGATCTTTATATCGATTTCAACCGAAATCACCTCACCTTTCCAGTGGCACTCTTGGATTTCCATGTTGAGGCCAGGTCCAATCATTCCTTCCCAAATCATGCATATGCATCGCATACCACATCCCGCATATCATACCATGTTCATGTGTTGGTTGTTTACTATGTTGTGTGCTTCTTTCCGGTGTTGCTTCTTAGGGTTGGTTCCGGTAACATCGTGATTGTGAGGACCCGTTTGACTACATCTGTTTGTCTTCTTCATGGACTCGTTCTTCTTCCTTGCGGGATTTTAGGCAAGATGACCATACCCTCGAAATCACTTCTATCTTTGCTTGCTAGTTGCTCGCTCTTTTGCTATGCCTATGCTGCGATACCTACCACTTGCCTATCATGCCTCCCATATTGTTGAACCAAGCCTCTAAACCACCTTGCCCTGGAAAACCGTTGTTTTGCTATGTTACCGCTTTGCTTAGCCCCTCTTATAGCATTGTTAGTTGCAGGTGAAGATTGGAGTTTGTTCCATGTTGGAACATGGATATTTTGTTGGGATATCACAATACCTCTTATCTAATTAATGCATCTATATACTTGGTAAAGAGTGGAAGGCTCGGCCTTATACCTGGTGTTTTGTTCCACTCTTGCGGCCCTAGTTTCCGTCATATCAGTGTTATGTTCCCGGATTTTGCGTTCCTTACGCGGTTGGGTTATAATGGGAACCCCTTGACAGTTCGCTTTGAATAAAACTCCTCCAGCAGGGCCCAACATTGGTTTTACCATTTGCCACATAGCCTTTTTTCCCTTGGGTTAGGCCAGCGCAAGGGTCATCTTTATTTTAACCCCCCGCGCCAGTGCTTGTCTAAGTGTTGGTCCAAACTAGAGCCCCTTGCAGCGCCACCTCAGGGAAACTCGAGGGCTGGTTTTAGTTGTATGGATTGCTTATCCGGTGTTGCCCTGAGAACGAGATATGTGCAGCTCCTATTGGGATGTCGGCGCATCAGGTGGGCTTGCTGGACTTGTTTTAGCATTGTTGAGGATGTCTTGTAACCGGGATTCCGAGTCTGATCGGGTCTTCCCACTAGAAGGAATATCCTTTGTTGACCGTGAGAGCTTGTGATGGGCTAAGTTGGGACACCCCTGTAGGGTATTGAACTTTCGAAAACCGTGCCTATGGTTATGGGCAGATGGGAATATGTTAATGTCCGGTTGTAGAAAACCTGAAGTTGACCTTGATTAAAATGCACCAACCGCGTGTGTTACCGTGATGGTCTCTTCTCGGCGGGGTCCGGGAAGTGAACACGGTGTTGGAGTTATGCTTGACGTAGGTTGTTTTAGGATCACTTCTTGATCATAGCTCATCGACCGTGATTTTGCCTTCTCTTCTCGCTCTCTTTTGCGAATATGTTAGCCACCATATATGCTAGTTGCTTGCTGCAGCTCCACCTCATACCTTTACCTTACCCATAAGCTTAAATAGTCTTGATCACGAGGGTGTGAGATTGCTGAGTCCCCGTGGCTCACAGTTACTTCCAAAAACCAGTTTGCAGGTGCCGTTGAACCGTGCAGATGATGCAACCAAGCTCAAGGAGGAGATCGATGAAGATCTTGTCCTTTGTGTTGTTTCGTTCTAGTTGATCAGTAGTGGAGCCCAGTCGGGACGATCGGGGATCTGTGTAGCTTTTGGGGTAGTCTTCTTTTATTTTGGTTCCGTAGTCGGACCTTGAGTGTATTTGGATGATGTAATGCTTTATTCATGTATTGTGTGAAGTGGCGATTGTATGCCAACTATGTATCTTTTTCCCTTATATATTACATGGGTTGTGTGAAGATTACCTCACTTGCGACATTGCTTTCAATGCGGTTATGCCTCTAAGTCGTGCTTCGACACGTGGGAGATATAGCCGCATTGAGGGCGTTACAAGTAGTGCGGTAGGGCTTCGAAAAGTGACAGTGGCAAAGAGGTGAAGAGAATTTGGGGAAGGTTGGCAATGCGGTATTATATGCAAGGAGGAATAACCGCATCCGGTGAATCTGATAGGACAACCATAGTCAAAGGACTATTGTGATTCAACAGACTAGGTAAACTGGCAGTTGTTGAAGAGCACGCGGCAACCGTCATCAAAGATTGTGGTCCTGGCTTGGGCGGGAAACCCCAAATTTTGCATGGCTTTCACCAAAACAAAGTAAGTTCGGAACGAACCTTTAACATGGTTAAGGACACCAGATAAAGTATCGTTACCAGATGAAATTTTAGCATTCATAACGGAACAATATAGACCGGAAGAGATAGAATAGAGGGGAAATAGGGTCCTAGGTATTTCACTCAGACAATGAAACACGAACACCGGAAAGAAAAGCTATGAGTGAAATACATTCAGACTAACACAAATTACTTCAACCCAAAGGCAACTGAACAAAGGGAAATTGTGGTGGCGTGACCCACCGTATAAGAACTGTATGACCCCGAGTGTCGCACAATTATCATGGGATCCAGTTAGTCTAGTTCTTCATTAATGTATTCACTCTCAAAAACAAATTTCACTTTGTCGAAATTTTCAACTTGTTCGAGTGTTGGGCACCCATTCCTTCTAAGATGTGGAAGTGATTGTACAGGTGCCGAGTCCAGCTTACTGCACGTTTTTGGAATCTAGCATATTTAGCTCACACCATAACGCACAGAATCTTTTCTCATCAAGAGTCTTGGTGAAGATATCAACGAAATTTTCCTTAGTATTGACATGATAGATAACAATATTCCCTCGAGCGACATGAGCTTGAAGAAAATGATGCTTGATCTCAATATGATTAGTGCGAGAGTGTTACTGGATTGTGTGCAATTTTGATCGCACTTTCATCATCGCACAATAGAGGAATCTTCTTTACTTGATACCATAATCCTTTAGAGTCTGCTTCATCCATGATAACTGAGTGCAACACGAGCCAGCAACAATATATTTGGCCTTATCCATAGAGAGAGACACAATTTTGCTTCCTTGACGACCAACATACCAATGATCTACCAAGGAAATGGCATGTCCCCGACGTAGATTTCCTATCAACCCGGTCACCTGCATAATATGAGTCTGAATATCCAAGAAGATCAAACTGTACCCCCTTAGGACACCATAAATCTAAGGTGGGGGTGTGAGCCAAATATCTCAGAATACGCTTGACCGCTTGGTGATGCGATTCTTTCGGTGCAGCTTGAAAACGAGCGCACATACAAACACTCAACATAATATCATGTATGGATGCACATAGATAGAGTAAAGAACCAATCATCGAATGTTAAGCTTTCTGATTGTAATCTTTACCGTACACATGTGCGTCCAGCTGACCATTCATGGGAATTGGAGTTTTGTAGCCCTTCACTTTGCAATCTTGCAGTTTAAACTTCTTCAGAAATCTCTTAGATATTTCTCCTGAGATATGAAAATTTTGTTGCCCTGTTGACGTACTTGCAGTCTGAGAAAGAACTAAAGTTCACCACTAGTACAGCGAGGTGCAATACAAAGGGTTTTTAACCCCTTTCCGTGATGACATTTTGAACCATCGCCTAGTGAGTTTGGGTGATAGGGGTCCTGCCCACACGACCCAGAAACCGTCGGGGATAGGTCCCCCGGTCACACATGCTAAGCAAAATGAGCTCGTGTGCGACTAGTGAGTGATCAAATACGATTAGACATATAGGTGTGTTAAAAAAATACAATTCTACAGGCCCAATCATTTATGGTCGTAAGTACATCCCATGTAGTCAGTCCCAGACAAATGTTTCCGTTCAGATGTACATTGATCCACACAATCAATCCGAGGAATACGTTTTCGTTAGTATGTACATCCCATACAGTCAATCCAAGAAGTACGTTTCAGTTCGTGTATACATCCCACGCGGTCACTCCAAGGAAAACGTTTCCATTTGCACGTACACCACACATAATTTTACCCATTAAATCGTTTGTGATAGTGTTGCCATTGCAGATGATATTAACAATTTCATTGTTTGTGTTATTGAATGCATCACACACAGTGCGTAGAAGAAACTGTGTGGCATAGGTTGTCCATCACACACACTTTTTATGTAGTAAACATTTGCGCAAGGTGATCTAACGCAAACAGTTTTCAAGAGGAAGTCGTGTGTGATTGTTCATTGATCCAACACATTTTCTTCCTAGAAACTATGTGCGTTGTCTGAGGTCATCGCCCATAGTGTTTTCTCAATAACCGTTTGCAATAGAAAATCCCAATTAGCAGCAACTAGCAGGCTAATTGGCTTATTATTAACAATCCATTTAGTAATACAATTGACATTTCATATTAAGAACACAATATACTTCATTTTTGTATTAAGGAATCAGAATTTCATAATTAAAATACATCGGGGTACAACATCATATAGTTTCAGCCAGTTACACCATATAGGCATATAGCTAGCTACCCCATTACATAACTGCACCATCACCAAGTTTCACATGCAACATATATAACCTTTCAAAATTAGCATCATAGATGGTACATAGACAAATGAATCTCATCAGGAAAACTGCCGACGCGGAAGGCCAATATTGAGCCTTCATTGATGTTGAAGGTCTTTGCAACATTAGGCCAGTGCCTGTGGATGATTGACTGTCCATCCTTCGTCCTCTTCAGGAAGACTTCAATATTGAACTGTGGGAGTTGTATAAATACCTTCCTCTTCTCCTGACCATACAAGTGGTTTGAGAGGTAATCAATAGTTAACTACTTTGGAAAGGCCTGAAAACAAGGATATGCGTAAATATCTTCATTGTGCAGACAAAGATCTTGTTGTTTTTTGTCACTAATTTCTTTATCCTAACAATCTTTCTGAGTTTCTTGACTTGACTGATATTCATGGAGAACTCATTTCCCCATATGCAAAAAGGGTCGAACAATGGGTCAAAACCTTTGGCAGCAGGACCTACATGTGCAAGACCAAATTGTTAAAAAACTAAATATTAGAATGGTTCCTGCAATTGCACAATAATGTGCTATTAGACAAAGGACCATGCATGTGCAAACCTCGATAGGAAACCTCAGTGCTTCCCATTGTTTCCCTGCAACACATATAAGGTAGTTAGTGATCAGGTTAAGTGAGGGTTGGCATGCTATCAGTAAAATATGTTGATGAAAAATAAACACATTCCAGATTCATCAGAATAATTCTAGCCACATGGAAAAGCGATTTATCTAAACCAAGGATGATTAAGAACTAGGAAATATAGCAATTGTATATGTTTCTCATGTGTTAAGTGCAACCAAATTAAATTTATTCCTCACATACATAACAATACAAAATTGTACCCACAACAATTGGACATCACATTGCAGAATTGAACCAAGCAGTTAACTAAACACCATAACAAATGAACCAAACATTAATTGAACACCACATTGCACAATATAACATACTCCTAATAGAAGATCAGATAGTTAACCAAACCAAGCATGCTTAACAGCTTGGAAACATAGCAATTGTATTTGTTTCTCATGTATTTAGTGCAACCAAATTCGATTTATTTCTCACATGGTAGACAATAACAAAATGCACCCACAAGAATAGACATCGAATTGCAAAATTGAACCAAATAGTTAACTAAACACCACAACAAATGAACCAAACATTAATTGAGCACCACATTGCACAATATATAACATACTAGAATATCAGACAGTTAACCAAACCAAGCATGCTTGACAACTTGGAAATACAACCAAATTCAATTTATTTCGCACATGGAAGACAATACAAAATTGCACCTAGAAGAATTGAACATCACTTTGTAGAATTGAACAAAACAGTTAACTAAACATGATAACAAATTAACCAAACAATTAATAAGTGAGCACCACATTGCACGACATATAGGACATATACAATAGAGGAACAGATTGCATGGTAAAAGTAGATAGGATAATTCACTATAATTTTCTAAGGAAAGGCAGGAGCAGCACATGCAACGGGTAAACCGAGCATGATTAACCGTAGTAGCTAGCTAACTGAACATAGGTCCTTATAGTGAGCTAATAAGACAAGCTACTCATCATCATCGAAGATATCGATGATGATTGGCTCCTTGGACATGGAAGAGGGTGAGGAAACCACATCGTGGGTGCCCTCCTCATAGGAGTGAGTTGGCTGAGCCGCTCTGGGCACCAACCTGCTGGCTCTTGAGTTGAGGTAAGCACGGGCACGCTGAGAAAACACATCCTTTGTCGAAGGCACCAACAGTGGCCTCAAGGAAATGCCACGAACTGTCATTTAAAGCAACCAACCGTATCACGTTGTCGATAGTGGCCTCGACAGCGAATCTGCTCCTCCAAGATCTGGGGGTTCGCATGAATGGTAGCAATCACGACCTCATCTACGCTTGCGTTCGCGATTTGCTTCTCCGCTACCAAATGCTCCTTGAGCTCCTAGCTATACTACATGCACCATGGCTTAGGGCGGCTCTTATTTGGGGTAGGGGTCGGTGATTTGGGTGGAAGGTGTCATGTCAGCGGTCGGGGCATGTGGGATGTAGAAGGAGGAGGAGGATGATGGTCGGGTGTGGATTACCTGCCTGGATCGATGAGGGCGAGCAGCGTGAAGGAGGCTCGCCAGTGAGGAGGCGGCGCTACAAGCAAGGAGAGAAGGTTTGAACTTTGAAATAAGGGCGGAAACAGGGGAAATGTGGCTTTTGGTAAGGGAGAGGGGGTAGGGAGGTAGATATTTCTGCAGAAGCCAAAAATTTTGGCTCGGCCGCTCGGTGCAACGAAAAAACTGGCGCACAAAGTGTCATCAGACACGGTCCCTTATTCAGCACCGTGTATGATATGTGAACATCACAAATGATTCATATAGCTTACCCCGTGTGTGATGAGTTTGAACATGAAATATTTTGTCTGAATTTCCCTGGTTACAGTGGTCATCCACGTAACTGCATAATTTGGGTACACAAAGGAGACTACGGCACACCCAGACTTCTTAATCGAGCAATTTCAGCAATCACAGGGCTAGCTGACCTAAACATTACTCCCACAAATTAAAGACCAGTGCTCTTAATTAAACAAAACAAAGAGTACTACTGCGGCTGGCGCCCGTCGTCTTTGCTGCCTCATCCATGTCCATATAGCGCATGTCGATCTCCTGGGGAAGGGGCTCCATGGCATCCATTGCACGATACTCAGCAAGCATCTCGCCATCTGCGTCCGCGATCTCTTTGCAAAAGGCCGCCACAAGCTGGGAGTGGGAGGCCGTGATCTGGGCTTGGACGCGCTCCAGCGTGGCAACGTATGTCGCGAAGGAACAGACGGTTGCTCGAACGCTCTCAGAAATTGGCAACTCTTCAGCGGTGGGTTGCCTAGCATTGTTGGAGCAGCTTCGTTCATTTTGTGCAGCGACCACCAGGAGCTAGGTGTGGGTGGCCTCGACATGGTCGTGGGCGGCCTCCATCAGGGCTAAGGCCGCCGTTGCGGAACGGACAGTTGCTATGCCGCTCACACCAGTTGCTATCCCCGAGGTAGGTGTTGTTGCCGCCACCTCAGAAGCAACAACGGTCGTTTGGGCTACCTTGTTCGCCCGGTCACAGATGGCGACCGCGCTCACACAGCTTGTTAGCACGTGCATGGCGGCTGCTGCCGTGCTCTTGCCAGAGTGGGCCACCAAAGTTGCCCTCATGACGCGGGTCCACATCCCCATCTTTCACCAGCGACAACTGAATAGCGCCAAAGTGTGCTTGATACGTGATGGACTGTATCTGACACACCTTCTCGCGTAAGCCATATGCATACTATACTCCGAGAGTGCTCCAAGATATTTTGTACTACATCTCACACGGTTGGTGATAATAAACTATGTGCAATCTACTTGATTTTTTGTCTTGATTTGAAATACATAATGGGGTCACAGCGGCAAAGGAGGGTGTTTGAATTGCTAGAACTTCTATCTGCAATGAACATGCAATTATAGGCGTGTAGTCAAAAAAATTGGAATTATTCAGGGTTCATTCGGACATTTTTATACATTAACTTGGTTTTCTAGGCATTTCAGGTGCAGAATTCAAAATTAAACTACATGCACATGCTCCGGTGCACCAAAATGGGTTGTAAAATCATATATGCATCCACAGGTTGATGCTTATCTCCCATGCAAGTAATAGGGATGAATTTCAAACACCACAGCACCGTAGGTCACCAACAAACATTGATATACTTGCTTTTCTAATTCTAGTAAATCCAAAACTAGAATGGAATGGCATCAACATGCTGGGGTAAAATAATTGTCCCATTTGGGGCGGGTTTTGGTATAAGCTTCTCACAAGCTAGAGCTTCTCACAAGAAACCTCATGGTTCCGGTAGGGCAACGTATCACCTTTGTCGACAAAACAATATTCATCGCCTCTTCTTGATTTCAATATTTTTTTGGTGTCAACATAGAACAATAGGAGTGTCGTGTTAAACTTTGGACTTTTTTGTGGTTTGTTTGGACATTTTTATATGTTAACTAAGTTTTCTAGGCATTTATGCGCGTAATTCAAATTTGAACTATAGGCACATGCTCCAGTGCATAAAATGGGTTGAAAAATCAAATGTGTGTCCTTGGTTGCATGCTTAGGTCACATGCAAGAAATGAGAATGAATGTCAAACACCTTGACACCGTCGCTTGGCCGCTAACTTTGACATACATGGTTTTAAAATTCAAGTAAATCAAAAATTTGTCTGAAATCCTGGAAACTTTACATGATATCATGGAACGGAATCAACATGCCATGGTAAAAATATTGTCTCATTCAAGGCAGGTTTGGGTATAAGCTTCTCACATCCCAGAGCTTCTCACAACAAGCCTCATGGTTTCGATAGGGAACATGCCACCTTTGTGGACGAAACGATATCTATTGCCTCTTCTAGCTTTCAAATTTTTTCTAGTGTTAACATCGAACAATAGGAGTGTTGTGTTAAATTTTGGGATTTTCCAAGGTTCATTTGGACATTTCTATACATTAACTGAGTTTTCTATGCATTTTATGTGCATAATTCAAATTTGAGCTACAGGCACATGATATAGTGCATATAAATGGGTTCAAAATTCAAATGTGTGTCCTTGGTTCCATGCTTTGGTCACATGCAAGAAATGGGAATAAATGTCAAACACCATGCCACCGTTACTCAGTCGCTAACTCTGAGATACATGGTTTTTAAATTCTAGTAAATCAAAAACTCGTCTAAAATTTATGAAACTTGGCATGCTATCATGGAAAGGCATCAACATGTCATGGTAAAAATATTGTCCCATTTGGGGCAGGTCGGGGTATAAGCTTCTCACAAACCAAAGATTCTCACAAGCATCATGGTTACGGTAGGGAACATTTCACCTTTGCAGATGAAACGATATCTATTGTCTCTTCTTGCTTTCATTTTTTTTCTAGAGTCACATAGAACAACAGAAGTGTTGTGTTAAATTTTGGAATTTTTCGGGCTTCATTTGGACATTTTTATACATTAACTGAATTTTCTATGCATTTATGCACATAATTCAAATCTGAACCATAGGCACTTGCTCCAGTGCATATAAATTGGTTGAAAAATCAAATGTATGTCCTAGTTTGCATGCTTAGGTCCCATGCAAGAAATGGGAATGAATGTCAAACACCTTCCCACCGTCCCTCGGCCGCAAACATTGAGATACATGGTTTTTAATTTCAATTAAATCCCAAAGTCGTCTGAAATTCATGAAACTTGGCATGCGATAACCCACAAGTATAGGGGATTAGTTGTAGCCTCTTTTCATAGGTAAGAGTGTTGAACCCAATGAGGAGCTGAAGGTAGAACAAATATTTCCTACAGTTCTATTGACCACTGATACAACTCTACGCACGCTTAACATTAGTTTTACCTAGAAAAAGTATGAAACTTGAAGTACTTTGAAGGTGTTGTAGGATAGGTTTGCAAGATAATAAAGAGCACATAAATAAAAACTAGGGGCATGTATGCATCAATTTCTATCCTAGGCTGAAGCTGCTATCACCCTTGCCCTCCAATACATAGTCCTATCAACATACAACTAACCCTATGGTGTGATCCACACGCGTGCTCATATGATGGGCACCAAAGGACAGCAACATAACCACAAGAAAATTAAATCAATCATAGCAATTAACCAATCACCGATAGGACAACAAAAATCTACTCAGACATCATAGGATGGCAACACATCATTGGATAATAATATAAAGCATAAAGCACCATGTTCAAGTAGAGGGTACAATGGGTTGCGGGAGATGGGACCGCTGAATATAGATGGGGGAAGGTGATGAAGATGTTGGGGAAGATGACGGTGGTGTTGGTGTAGATCGCCGTCACACGATGATTGCCATGGCGGTGTCCTGGCGCCACCGGGAGAGAAGGAGAGAGAGCCCCCTCCTTATCCTTCCCTGACCTCCCCTAGATGGGAGGAGGTTTTCCCCTCTGTTCCTTGGCCTCCATGGCGGCAGGGGGGCGGGAGCCCCTCCGAGATTGGATCTCTCTCTGTTTTCTTCTGTTTTTGTGTTCCCTGTTTCTGGCCTTTCACCATTTCTTAAAATCCTGGAGATCCGTAACTCCGATTGGGCTGAAATTTTAACACGATTTTTTATCTGGATATTAGCTTTCTTGTGGAAAAAGAAGGGCACCAACAGCCTTACGGGGTGACCACAAGGGTCCACGGCACACCCTACCCCCTGGGGTGTGCCCCTGTCGCTTGTGAGCCCCTCGGGCATCATCTCGCATTGATTCTTTTTCCAAAAAATCACATATTTTCCAAAAAAATCTCCGTAAGTTTTTATTGCATTTGGACTCTTTTTGATATGAATTTTGTGCGAAACAAAAATATGCAACAAACAGGAACTGGCACTGGGCACTGGATCAATATGTTAGTCCCAAAAAATAGTATAAAAAGTTGTCAAATGTATGGAAAAGTGGTAGAATATTGGCATGGAATAATCAAAAATTATAGATACTACGGAGACATATCAGCATCCCCAAGCTTAATTCCTGCTCGTCCTCGAGTAGGTAAATGATTTAAAAAGTTGATGCGGAATTCTACCTAGCATAATCTTTATCATATAATCTAATCATGGCATGAATATTAAGACACGGGTGATTCAAAGCAGTAGTCTATCATTTGACATAAAGACAATAATACTTCAAGCATACTAATAAAGAAATCATGTCTTCATAAAATAGCATGGCCAAAGAAAGTTATCCCTACAAAATCATATGGTCTGGCTATGCTCCATCTTCACCACACAAAGTATTTCATCATGCACAACCCCGGTGTCAGCCAAGCAATTGTTTCATACTTTTATGTTCTCAAACATTTTCCACTTTCACGCAATACATGAGCGTGAGCCATGGATGTAGCACTATATGTGGAATAGAATATGGTGGTTGCGAGGAGACAAAAGGAGATTTTCTCACATCAACTAGGCAAATTAATGGGCTATGGAGATGCCCATCAATTGATATCGATGCAAGTGAGTAGGGATTGCCATGCAACGGATGCACTAGAGCTATAAGTGTATGAAAGCTCACCAATGAAACTATGTGGGTGTGCATCCAACTTTCTTTCTCATGAAGACCTCGGGCATTTGAAGAAGCCCATCATCGGAATATACAAGCCAAGTTCTATAATGAAAATTCCCACTAGTATATGAAAGTGATAGCTCAAGGGATTCTCTATATGACAGACATGGTGCTACTCTGAAGCACAAGTGTGGTAAAGAATAGTAGCATTGCCCCTTCTCTCTTTTTCTCTCATTTTTTCTTTTATTTTATTTTTTGTTTTGGGCACTTTGGCCTCTTTTTTGGAGGGCTCTTTGGCCTATTTTATTTATTTAAGTCTGAAGTCTCATCCGACTTGTGGGGGAATCATAGTCTCCATCATCCTTTCCTCACATGGGACAATGCTCTAAAAATGATGATCATCACACTTTTATTTGCTTACAACTCAATATTACAACTCGATATCTGGAACAAAGTATGACTAATACGTCTTCATCGTATCTACTTTTCCAAACACTTTTGCCCTTGGTTTCGACTCCAATTTGCATGATTTGAATGGAACTAACCCGGACTGACGTTGTTTTTAGCAGAATTGCCACAATGTTATTTTTGTGCAGAAATAAAAGTTGTCAGAATGACTTGAAACTTCACGGACAATACTTTTGCAATAAATAAAAAATATTGCCGAAAGAATCAACACAGGGGGACCCACCGGCTGTCCACAAGGGTGGAGGGCGCCCCCTAGGGCGTGCCCCCTGCCTTGTGTGTCCCCTGGACCTCCACCGACATCAACTCCAACTCCATATATTCACGTTCATGGAGAAAAAATTAGAGAGAAGGATTCATCGTGTTTTACGATACGGAGCCACCGTCACCCCCTGTTCTTCATCGGGAGGCCAGATCTGGAGTCAGTTCGGGGCTCTAGAGTGGGGAAATCGTCACCATCATCATCACTAACCTTCCTCCATCACCAATTTCATGATGCTCACCGCCATGCATGAGTAATCCCATCGTAGGCTTGCTGGACGATGATGGGTTGGATGATATTTATCATGTAATCGAGTTAGTTTTGTTAGGGTTTGATCCCTAGTATCCACTATGTTCTGAGATTGATGTTGCTATGACTTTGCTATGCTTAATGCTTGTCACTAGGGCGCGTGTGCCATGATTTCAGATGTGAACATATTTTGTTTTCATGAATATATTTGTGTTCTTGATCCTATCTTGCAAGTTGTAGACACCTACTACATGTTATGATCCGGCGACCCCGGAGTGACAATAGTCGGACCACTTCCCAGTGATGACCGTAGTTTGAGGAGTTCATGTATTCTCTAAGTGCTAATGCTTTGGTCCGATTCTCTTTTAAAAGGAGGCCTTAATATCCCTTAGTTTCCATTAGGACCCCGCTGCCACGGGAGGGTAGGACAAAAGATGTCATGTAAGTTCTTTTCCATAAGCATGTATGACTATATTCGGAATACATGCCTACATTATATTGATGAATTGGACCTAGTTCCGTGCCACCCTAAGTTATAATTGTTGCATGATGAATGCCATCCGACGTAATTATCCATCATTGATCCATTGCATGTGAGCTTTTCAAATATTGATCTTTGCTACGTTACTTTGCTTTTGCTACTGTTACAATTGCTACGAACCTGCTACTATTACTTTTGCCACCATTACTGTTACTTCCATACTACTTTGCTACTAAATATTTTGCTGTAGATATTAAGTTTTTCATGTGTGGTTGAATTGACAACTCAGCTTCTAATACTTGAGAATATTCTTTGGCTCCCATTGTGTCGAATCAATAAATTTGGGTTGAATACTCTACCCTTGAAAACTGTTGCGATCCCCTATACTTGTGGGTTATCAAGACCTTTTTCTAGCGCTGTTGCCGGGGACCATAGCTCTATTCTCCGAGTCTCTTGGGATTACATCTGTTGATCATTATGAGGAATTTGAAAGATACTAGAACCAAGATCTAACCCTCTACTAGGAGGGGAGGTAAGGAACTGCCATCTAGCTCTGCACTTGATTCCCCTTCTGTTTTGAGTAAGCTTGCGACACCCACACCTGCTATTGATTCTGATATGTCGCATGTTATTGATGATGCCACTTATTCTATGCATGACGCTTATGATGATACTACTTCTTTGCTTGATAATACTGTGCCATTAGGTGAATTTCTTGATGAACAACTTGCTAGGGTTAGAGAGAATGAAATTACTGAAACTAATGATATTATTGAAATTGAAGATTATGATTCTCCCCCTAGATATGAATTGCCTAAGGTACCAGAGGGTTGTATTATGGATGAGGAAACTACTAGAGACTTTTTCGCTTGCAATGATTGAGATGATCTTAAGAAACTGTTAGCTAACCTGAAAGAAAAATCTCTGAATGCTAGAATGCAATATGATCCTAAGTTTGCTACTTCACCTATCTTTGTTACTGATAAGGATTATAAATTCTCTGTCGATCTTGAGTTAATTACTTTGGTTAAATCTGATCCTTTCCATGGATATGAATCTGAAACTATTGTGGCACATCTTGCAAAATTGAATAATATAGCCACCCTATTTGCTCATGAGGAAAAAATCCGCTATTACTATATTCTTAAATTGTTTCCTTTCTCGTGAAAGGGTGATGCTAAGTTATGGTTTAATTCTATTGCTCCTAGTTGTGTGCATAGCCATAGGATATGATTTACTACTTCTCTGAAAAATATTTCCCTGCTCATAAGAAACAAGCTGCTTTAAAGGAAATATTTAACTTTGTGCAAATTGAAGAAGAGAGTCTCCCACAAGCTTGGGGGAGGCTTCTCCAATTACATAATGCTTTGCGTGATCATCCTCTCAAGAAAAATGAAATACTTGATATCTTTTATAATGGACTAACCAATGCTTCTAGGGACCACCTAGATAGTTGTGTTGGTTGTGTTTTCTGGGAACGAACTATTGAGCAAGCTAAGAAACTATTCAATAATATATTGAGCAATGATAATGATTGGACACTTCCTGAACCAACTCTTAAGCCAACCTCGAAGAAAAGAGGTATTCTATTTCTCAGTCCTGAAGATATGCAAGAGGCAAGGAAATCTATGAATGAAAAATGTATTAAAGCTAAAGATGTTAAGAATTTACCACCTATTAAAGAGATGCATGGTCTTAATATTCCAACAGGGGTAGTAGAGGTAATTCTCTCTATATATTTGATGAGGTGATATTCCTCATAATAAGTCTGCTAGTCAATGCTTGGATGAGTTTGATAATTTTATTGTTAAATTAGAAAACTTCAATGCTTATGTTAGGACAATTGAAACGTGATGTTTACATGATTGACTACTTGGGTGATTATATGAGTAGAACTGTTAGTTATATTAAGCTCATTAGTAAACATGCTTCCATGGTTAGAACTCAAGTAGAACAAGTACTTAAGGCACGGGATGATTTGCTCAATGAGTTGAACAGTAAGAACAATGATAACATTGTTGTGGTTATGACTAAAGGTGGTAAAATGACCCAGGAACCTTTGTATCCGGAGGGCCATCCTAAGAGAGTTGAGCAAGATTCTCAGAGAATTAATACAGATGCACCTAGTCCTAGTAATAAAAATAAAAATAAAACTGATTGGACTTTGCATGCTTCTAGCGAACCTGTTATAGATACATCTATGAATCCCAATGATATTTCTATTTCTGATGCTGAGACACAATCTAGTAATGAGCATGAACCTAGTGATAATGTTAATGAGGATGTTCATGATGATGCTCAACCTAGCAATGATAATGAAGTGGAGATTGAACCTGTTGTTGATCTTGATAACCCACAATAAAAGAATCAACGTTATGATAAGAGAGACTTTGTCGCTAGGAAATACGATAAAGAAAGAGAACCGTGGGTTGAAAAACACATGCCCTTTCCTCCTAAACCATCAAAGAAAAAGGATGATGAGGATTTTGAGCGCTTTGTTGAAATGATTAGACCTATATTTTTGCGTATGCGTTTGACTGATATTCTGAAAATGTCTCCTTATGCCAAGTATATGAAAGGTATTGTTACAAATAAAACAAAGATACCGGAGGCTGAAGGGTGGAATACAAATAAAAGAAATGTCTCCTTATGCCAAGTATATGGAAGATATTGTAACAAATAAAATGTCTCCTTATGCCCTTTCCCCCATGCTTGCTAATTACACTTTCAAGGGTGGAATACTAAAGAAACTTTGAGATCCAGGAATACCAACTATTCCATGCTCCATTAAAAGAAACTATGTTAAAACTTCTTTATATGTTCTCAGAGCCTGTGTTAGTGTTATGCCATTCTCTTTGTATCATAGACTTGAATTGAATAAGTTGACACCTGCTAAAATTTCTTTTCAAATGGTTGATAAATCAACCGCTATACCCATCGGTATTTGTGAGGATGTGCCTGTTGTGGTTGCAAACATTATTATCTTAACAGACTTTGTTATTCTTGATATTCCCGAGGACGACAGTATGTCGATCATCCTTGGTAGACCCTTTTCAAATACTGCAAGGGCTATTATTGATTGCAACAAAGGCAATGTCACTTTTCATGTTAATGGTAATGACCGTACGGTACACTTTCCGAAGATACAACTTCAAGTTCATAGTATCAATTCCATTGGAAAAATTCCAACTATTACTATTTGAGGTTTTGAATTCCCTCTTCCTACTGCCAAAAAGAAATATGATATTCTTATTGTTGGGGACGTGCATATCCCCGTAGAGGTAACCTAGTGTTATTCAAAAATTATCCGGTTTCATGTCATTCAGAAAAAGTTTGTTAATAAGACTTGATCAACCTTGTTAATGGATTCCTTTTGATGAGCATGAGATGGATGAATTTAGAAAGCACAACCTTCTGTACCCACTTTTTTACTTTTTGTTATATAGAATAAATAAAGCAAATACAGTATTATCCGTCTGTTTACTCAATTATCCGTGCAATAAAAAATGTCCCAAAAATAAAAGTTCTCCAAATGCCCTAAAAATTTAGTATGATTTTAATAGAATATTTAAGAATTTCTAGCACTGAGGATGCACCAGTGGGCCACAAGGGTGGAGGGCACGCCCTAACCCTCGGGGCATGCCCCATGCCTTGTGGATCCCACGTGGGTCGCCCTCACTTATTCCAGCACCCATCCACTTTGTCTTCCTCCAGAAAAAATCATCTCATTGCTCAAACCCGTGTTCTAGCTCATCTTGCTACCATTTTTGATCTCCTTGTGCAAAACTATTTTGGGGGATCGTTCTTCGGTATGTGACTCCTCCAAAGGTCCAATTAATTATTGTTCTAGTGCTTTATTTATTGCAATTTTTTGCAGCTGTGGTGACCTTGTTCTTGAGCTTGCATGTCAAATTTATATGGTCCAAAGTAGTTTTGATGCATGATATAGCCTCTAGGCACTAGTAGGAGTAGTTACTATCAATCTTGTTGAGTTTTGTTCACTTTTATTTTGAGTCACTAAAGATTTTTGAAAAAATTTTGAGGAAGAAAAATGTTTAGGAAAATGTACCAAGGTGGTTCCTCGAGGAAGCAAGCACCGAGGCTCGTGATATGTGAGCCGAACCTTGAACTACCAAGGGAAGCTCAAGTGCGGCCTTGTGAATGGCTGTCGGATGAATTCATGGTTCATGTAGGTTTCAAGGATAAATTTGATGTGTATGTACAGAATGCTAATCTCGAGGACTTCGTATCAGATAAGTGTCCTCAGTACTATCAACTCACTGATTCATTCGTGCGAAGGTTTAATTTTACATCTCAGCGCAATACCCATACTGGTTTATTTGATCTTTATGATGAATCATATACCATGGACCTTGAAGATTTTAGCACTGCATGTACAATCCCATAATGGGGCACTCATAGCGACCCTTGCAAAACTAAGTATAATTATTTCCCTGCTAGCATCATTATGGGAGAAACAAGAAATATTAAACAAGCTACTATGGGGAGCATTCACTTTCCTACCATACATTATTTTGCTCACTTCATAGGAAGATGCATTAATGGTAAACATGATCATAGCCACCTTTGTGCATCGGATGTTAGTGTCCTCAAGTGTGCGGTGTTGGGTGATAAACGATATAACTTGGGGGCCATTATCGCGAGGAGTTTACATCTTAATGCTAAACATGGAGATTTTTTGGTGGGATTTATGCCACCCGTTTGGCTAATTATCTTGGGGTACCCATAAGGGGAATGGCATTGAGTTTCCACCTGCTTCGCTTGATTATAATACTATGGTACGCTACCAGTTTCTTGAGAGGAACGTACAGTCCCTCCGGTACCGACTAATCTTTGACCGACAGCGCGCTATCCATATTACCCTGCTCCTACCTTCTTTAAATTTCAGGTCAAAGGGAGATATTTTATAACAAGAGAGGAGGCGAGCGAGTATGAGAGAGAGGTGGAGGCCACTCGCCTCCATGCTGCAGCCCTTCGGGCAGTAGCTGTCGTGTCCCAGTACAACCCCGACTATAACTTTGGATATCCGTCGGGCCAGCCGTGGCGATAGACCAACTTAGGCCAAAAGCCTAAGCTTGGGGAGTACGTATTTCTCACCAACATTACATTCATGTTCACACACTCATTTCAGTTGTCGGTGTTCATACTTTTTATTGTATTATCCATGCTAGTTTATTTTCCTTTTCCCGCTTTCTTCTAGTGTGTTTGAAAAACTTTAAGAAAAAGCAAAAAAATAGTTGTGGCTTCTTTTTAGTTTCCTTTCCATGTTCCTTTAGTTGTATTATTAAAGGAAAACCCAAAAAGATTTCTCATCCTTATTTTGTTTGTTGGGGGCCTTCCAGTGTAAATAGTTTTTCTCGTTCTTTTTTTTACTTTCTTCAGAAAAACAAAAACTCAAAAAAGATCATTGTGTTTCTTTGAAATTATTTTTCCTTTCTTTGGGTCGAGAGGGGAAGACCACGATGAAAATGTTGAGTGGCTCTCATATGCATTATTGTTGATCTAACAAAGAGACCATATTACCTTTCCTTCACCTTTGAATAAATATTTGCAGGTTCCAGCTTAGTCCAGTGCACGTGCACTATTATTATTATCCACACTACTTGGTCGTGCAAGTGAAAGGCAATAATGAGGATATAGGATGAAATGATTGAGATGAGGAAAAGCTGGTATGAACTCGATCTATCTTGTTTTTGTAAATATGATTAGTTCATCGTTCTTGATTCAGCCTATTATGAATGAAACATGTTTGCAATGACAATTAGAAATTATAGTTACTCATGTCATGCTTAATTAGCTAGGAGTTTATAATGGTTTACCTTCAGTGCCAATATGCTTTTAAAATGGTTGTAATGTGGTATGATAGGATGGTATCCTCCTTTGAATGATTCGTGTTGCTTGACTGGGCACATGTTCACGCATGAAGTTGAAGCAAAATCAATGTAGCCTCCACGATATTTATGTTCATGGTGATTTATATCCTACTCATTCTTGTACTCAATGTTGGTTAATCTCAATGCATGTTTATGAGTGTTGTCGCTCTCTAGTTGGTCGCTCCTCAATCTTTTTCTAGCCTTCACTTGTACTAAGCGGGAATACTCCTTGTGCATCCACTTCCATAAACCCAAAGTTGTTCCATATGAGTCCACCATACCTACCTATATGCAGTATTTACCTGCCGTTCCAAGTAAACTTGCATGTGCCAAACTCTAAACCTTCAAATGCTAAGTTGTTTTGTATGCCTGAATCGCTCATGTAGCGACTGGGGGCTGTCGGTATCTTCCATGCTAGGTGGGTTATTCTCACGATGAGTGGACTCCGCTCATCATTCACAAGAAAGTGGCTGGTAACCGGGATGCCTAGTTCCATGCTCAAATCAAATTAAAATATAACCCCGAACAAACCTCCCCTTCGGTTGTTGTTAGTTCCACAGTACCCGTTGTTTCGGACCAGCCGTGGAATGTGCTTGTTGGTGGAGGGGGAGTATAAACTTTACCATTCTGTTTGGGAACTGCCTATTATGTATCTAGTATGGAAGATGCCGAGATCTCTTGGTTGTTATGTTGACATTGAAAGCATACCGCTCAAAATATTATTCATCTCTGTTTCAAAAGCTCGAGCTCTGGCACCTCTGCAAATCCCTGCTTCCCTCTGCGAAGGGCCTATCTATTTACTTTTATTGCTAAGTCATCATCCTCTTATAAAAAGCAGCAGTTAGAGAGTACCACTATCATTTGTATGTGTTGTTGTTCATTGATATTGAGTATGACCGTGACTAGATCTCTTTTACCGTGAATTACGATGTCTAGTCAGTCCTTGATCTTCAGGGATGCTCTGCATTTATGTTTTGCGGTCTCAGAAAGGGCTAGCGGGATACCATCTTGTTATATCATATCATGATTGTTTTGAAAAAGTATTGTCATCCGATATTTATTATTATTGCTCGCTAGTTGATTATGCCATTGATATGAGTAAATCTGAGACCTAAATGTTATTGTGAATATGGTTAGTTTATTGTCATTGCTGAAAACCTGAATGTTGGCTTTACATATTTTCAACAACAATATCAAACAGAGTTTGTAAAAGTTTTTATTTATCACTTTCAGTTTGTCAAATGAATTGCTTGAGGACAAGCAATGGGTTAAGCTTGGGGGAGTTGATACGTCTCCATCGTATCTACTTTTCCAAACTCGTTTGCCCTTGTTTTGGACTCTAATTTGCATTATTTGAATAGAACTAACTCGAAAGACGACGTTTTCAGTCCAATTGCCATGGTGTTATTTTTGTGAAGAAATACAAGTACTCGGAATGACCTGAAACTTCATGGAGAATATTTTTCGAATGAATAAAAAATATTGGTGAAAGAATCAACAGAGTTTGACCCACTGGTTGTCCACAAGGGTGGAGGCCCCCCTAGGGCACGCCCCCTACCTTGTGGGTCCACTGGACCTCCACCGACCTCAACTCCAACCCCATATATTCACGTTCGGGGGGATCAGAGAGAAGGATTCATCGTGTTTTATGATATGGAGCCGCCATCACCCCTGTTCCTCATCGGGAGGCCAGATCTGGAGTCCATTTGGGGCTCTAGATAGGGGAAATCGTCGCCATCATCATCACCAACCTTCCTCCATCACCAATGTCATGATGCTCACTACTGTGCATGAGTAATCCCATCGTAGGCTTGCTGGTCGGTGCTGGGTTGGATGAGATTTATCGGGTAATCGAGTTAGTCTTGTTAGGGTTTCATCCCTAGTATCCACTACGTTCTGAGATTGATGTTGCTATGACTTTGCTATGATTAATGCTTGTCACTAATGCCCGAGTGCCATGATTTCAGATCTGAACCTATTTTGTTTTCATGAATATATTTGTGTTCTTGATCCTATCTTGTAAGTTGTAGACAGCTAATACGTGTTATGATCCGGCCACCACGGAGTGACAATAGTCGGGACACTTCCCGGTGATGACCGTAGTTTGAGGAGTTCATTTATCCACTAAGTGCTTATGCTTTGGTCCGGTTCTCTATTAAAAGGAGGCCTTAATATCCCTTAGTTTCCATTAGGACCCTGCTGCCATGGAAGGGTAGGACAAAAGATGTCATGCAAGTTCATTTCCATAAGCACATATGACTATATTCGGAATACATGCCTACATTATATTGATGAATTGGAGCTAGTTCCGTGTCACCCTAGGTTATAACTGTTGCATGATGAATGCCATCCGACATAATTATCCATCATTGATGCATTGCCTTCGAGCTTTTCACATATTGATCTTTGCTACTTTACTTTGCTTTTGCTACTATTACAATTGCTACGAAACTGCTACTGTTACTTTTGCCACTGTTACTGTTACTTCCATACTACTTTGCTATTAAATATTTTGCTGCAGATATTAAGTCTTTCAAGTGTGGTTGAATTGACAACTCAGCTGCTAATACTTGAGAATATTCTTTGGCTCCCCTTGTGTCGAATCAAAAAATTTGGGTTGGATACTCTACCCTCAAAAACTGTTGTGATCCCTATACTTATGGGTTATCAAGACCTTTTTCTGGCGCCGTTGCTGGGGACCATAGCTCTATTCTCTGAGTCACTTGGGATTACATTTGTTGATCACTATGAGGAATTTGGAAGATACTAGAACAAGATATATCGCTCTACTATGAGGGGAGGTAAGGAATTGCCATCTAGCTCTGCACTTGATTCACCTTCTATTTTGAGTAAGCCTGTGACACCTACACCTACTATTGATTCTGATATGTCTCATATTATTGATGATGCCATTTCTACTATGCATGATGCTTATGATGATACTACTTCTTTGCTTGATAATACTATTCCATTAGGTAAATTTCTTCATGAACAACTTGCTAGGGTTAGAGAGAATGAAATTACTGAAACTGATGATATTATTGGAACTAAAGATTGTGATTATCCCCCTAGATATGAATTGCCTAAGGTACCCGAGGGTTATATTATGGATGAAGGAACTGCTAGAGACTTTTTTGCTTGCAATGATGGAGATGATCTCAAGAAATTGTCAGCTAACATGAACGAAAAATCTCTGAATGCTAGTGTGCAATGTGATCCTAAGTTTTCTACTTCACCTATCATTGTTACTGATAAGGATTATGAATTCTCTATTGATCCTGAGTTAATTAATTTGGTTGAATCTGATCCTTTCCATGGATATGAATTTGAAACTGTTGTGGCACATCTTACTAAATTGAATGATATATCCACCCTATCTGCTCATGAGGAAAAGATTCGCTATTAATATATTCTTAAATTGTTTTCGTTCTCGTTAAAGGGTGATGCTAAGTTATGGTTTAATTCTCTTGCTCCTGGTTGTGTGTGTAGCCCCTAGGATATGATTTACTACTTCTCTGAAAAATATTTCCCTGCTCATAAGAAACAAGCTGCTTTAAATGAAATACTTAACTTTGTGCAAATGTAATAAGAGAGTCTCCCACAAGCTTGGGGGAGGCATCTCCAATTACATAATTATTTGTGTGATCATCCTCTCAAGAAAAATGAAATGTTTGATATCTTTTATCATGGACTAACCGATGCTTCTAGGGACCACCTAGTTAGTTGTGCCAGTTGCGTTTTTAGGGAACGAACTCATGAGCAAGCTAAGAAACTATTGAATAATATATTGAGCAATGATAATGATTGGACACTTCTTGTACCAACTCTTAAGCCAACTCCGAAGAAAAGAGGTATTCTATTTCTCAGTCCCGAAGATATGCAAGAGGCAAGGAAATCTATTAAAGGAAAACGTATTAAAGGAAAAGATGTTAAGAATTTACCACATATTGAAGAGATATACGGTCTTAATATTCCAACACAGGCAGTAGAGGTAAATTCTCTCTATAGATTTGATGAAGGTGATATTCCTCATAATAAGTCTGCTAGTCAATGCTTGGATGACTTTGATAATTTTGTTGTTAAATAAGAAAACTTGAATGCTTATGTTAGTAGACAATTGAAACGTAATGCTTACATGCTTGACTACTTGGGTGATTATATGAGTAGAACTGTTAGTGATCTTAAGCTTATTAGTAAACATACTTCCATTGTTAGAACTCAAGTAGAACAAGTACTTAAGGCACAGGATGATTTGATCAATGAGTTGAATAGTAAGAACAATGATAATGATGTTATGATTATGACTAGAGGTGGTAAAATGACCCAGGAACCTTTGTATCCTGAGGGCCATCCTAAGAGAGTTGAGCAAGATTCCCAGAGAATTAATACTGATGCACCTAGTCCTAGTAATCAAAGGAAAAAACAAAACTAATAGGACTTTGCATGCTTGTAGTGAACCTATTATAGATACACCTGAGAATCCCAATGATATTTATATTTTTCATGTTGAGACACAATCTGGTAATGATCATGAACCTAGTGATAATGTTAATGATGATTTTCATGATAATGCTCAATCTAGCAATGCTAATGATGTGGAGATTGAACTTGTTGTTGATATTGATAACCCACAATCAAAGAATCAACGTTATGATAAGAGAGACTTTGTCGCTAGGAAACACGGTAAAGAAAGAGAACCATGGGTTTAGAAACCCATGCCCTTTCCTCCTAGGATATTGAGCGCTTTGCTGAAATTATTAGACCTATCTTTTTGCGTATGTATTTGACTGGTATTCTGAAAATGTCTCCATATGCCAAGTATATGAAAGGTATTGTTACAAGTAAAATAAAGATACCAGAGGCTGAAATTTCCACCATGCATGCTAATTACACTTTCAAGGGTGGAATACCAAAGAAACTCCGAGATCCAGAAATACCAACTATACCATGCTCCATTAAAAGAAACTATGTTAAATCTGCTTTATGTGATCTCGGAGCCGGTGTTAGTGTTGTGCCATTCTCTTAGTATCATAGACTTGAATTGAATAAGTTGACACCTACTAAAATTTCTTTGCAAATGGCTCATAAATCGACTGTTGTACCCATAAATATTTGTGAGGATGTGCCTGTTGTGGTTGCAATTGTGACTATCTTAACGGACTTTGTTATTCTTGATATTCCCGAGGACGACAGTATGTCGATCATCCTTGGTAGACCCTTTTCGAATACTACAGGAGCTCTTATTGATTGCAAAAAAGGCAATGCCACATTTCATGTTAATGGTAATGAGCGTACAATACACTTTCCGAAGAAACAACCTCAAGTTCATAGTATCAATTCTATTGGAAAAATTCCAACCATTACTATTGGAGGTTTTGAATTCCCTCTTCCTACTACCAAAAATAAATATGATATTCTTATTGTTGGGGACATGCATATCCCCGTAGAGGTAACCAAGTGTTGTTCGAAAATTCTCCGATTTCGTGTCATTCGGAAAAAGTTTGTTAATAAGACTTGATCAACCTTGTTAATGGATTCCTTTTGATGAGCATGAGATGGATGAATTTAGAAAACACAACCTTCGATACCCACTTTTTACTTTCTGTTATTTAGAATAAATAAAGAAAATATAGTATTATCCGTTTGTTTTCTGAATTATCCATGCCATAAAAAATGTCCCGAAAATAAAAGTTATCCAAATGACCTAAAAATTTACTATAATTTTTATAGAATATTTAAGAATTTCTGGCACTAAGGATGCACCGGTGGGCCACAAGGGTGGAGGGCGCACCCTACCCCCCTAGGCGGGCCCCATGCCTTTTGGATCCCACGTGGGTCCCCCTCACTTATTCCAGCACCCATCCACTTCGTCTTCCTCCAGAAAAAATCATCCTGTTGCTCAAACCCGTGTTCTAGCTCATCTTGCTGCCATTTTCGATCTCCTTGTGCAAAGCTCCTTTTGCAAAACAGTTTTGGGGGATTGTTCTTCGGTATGTGAATCCTCCAATGGTCCAATTAATTATTGTTCTAGTGCTTTATTTATTGCAATTTTTTGCTGCTGTGGTGACCATGTTCTTGAGCTTGCATGTCAAATTTATATGGTCCAAAGTAGTTTTATTGCATGATATAGCCTCTAGGCATTTGTAGGAGTAGTTGCTATCAATCTTGTTGAGTTTGGTTCACTTTTATTTTGAGTCACTAAAAATTTCAGAAATTTTTTAGAGGAAGAAAAATGCTTAGGAAAATGTGCCAAGGTGGTTCCTCGAGGAAGCAAGCACCGAGGTTCGCGATATGTGAGCCGAACCTTGAACCACCAAGGGAAGCTCAAGTGCGGCCTTGTGAGTGGGCGTCAGATGAATTCATGGTTCATGTAGGTTTCAAGGATGAATTTGATGCGTATGTATGGAATGCTGATCTTGAGGACTTCGTATCAGATAAGTGTCCTTAGTACTATCAACTCACTAATTCGTTCGTGCGAAGGTTTAATTTTACATCTCAGCACAATACCCACACTGTTTTATTTGATCTTTATGATGAATCATATACCATGGACCTTGAAGATTTTAGCACTGCATGTAAAATCCCACAATGGGGCACTCACAGCGAGCCTCGCAAAACTGAGTATAATCATTTCCTTGCTAGCATCACTGTGGGAAAAACTATAAATATTACACAAGCTACTATGGGGAGCATTCACTTTCCTACCATACATTATTTTGATCTCTTTATAGGAAGATGCATTAATGCTAAACATGATCATAGCCACCTTTGTGCATCGTATCTTAGTGTCCTCAAGTGTGCGGTGTTGGGTGATAAACGATATAACTTGGGGGCCATTATTGTGAGGAGGTTACATCTTAATGCTAAAGATGGAGATTTATTTGGTGGGATTTATGCCACCCGTTTGGCTAATTATCTTGGGGTACCCATAAGGGGGAATGACATTGAGTTGCCACCTGCTTTTATTGATTATAATGCTACGGTATGCTACTAGTTTCTTGATAGGAATGAACAGTCCCTCTAGTACCGACTAATCTTTGACCGACAGCATGTTGTCCATATTACCCTCCTCATGCCTTCTTTAACTTTCAGGTCAAAGGGAGATATTTTATAACCAGAGTGGAGGCGAACAAGTATGAGAGAGAGGCGGAGGCCGCTCGCCTCCATGCTGCAGCCCTTTGGGCAATTGCTACTGCGCCCCAATACAACCCCAACTATAACTTTGAATATCCGCCGGGCCAGCCGTGGCCATAGACAAACTTAGGCCAAAAGCTTAGGCTTGGAGAGTACGTATTTCTCACCGACATTACATTCATGTTCACACACTCATCGTTGTCGGTGTTCATACTTTTTCATTGTATTATCCCTGCTAATTTATTTTCTTTTTCCTGCTTTCTTCTTGTGTGTTTGAAAAACTTTAAGAAAAAGCAAAAAAAAATTAGTTGTAGCTTCTTTTTAGTTTCCTTTCCATGTTCCTTTAGTTGTAGTATAACCCCAAAAAGATTTATCGTCCGTATTTTGTTTGTTGGGGGCCTTCCTGTGTAAATAGTTTTTCTCGTTCTTGTTTTACTTTCTTCAGAAAAACAAAAACTCAAAAAAATTAGTGTGTTTCTTTGAAATTCTTTTTCCTTTCTTTGGGTCAAGAGGGGAAGACCACGATGAAAATGTGGAGTGGCTCTCATATGCATTATTGTTGATCTAACAAACAGCCCATATTATCTTGTCTTATCCTTCGAATAAATGTTTGCAGATTCCAGCTTAGTCCAATGCACGTGCACTATTATTATTATCCACACTGTTCGACCGTGCAAGTGAAAGGCAATAATGATGATATATGATGAAATGATTGAGATGAGGAAAAGCTGGTATGAACTCGACCTATCTTGTTTTTGTAAATATAGTTAGTTCATCATTCTTGATTGAGCCTATTATGAATGAAACATGTTTGCAATGACACTTAGAGATTATAGTTACTCATGCCATGCTTAATTAGCTAGGAGTTTATAATGGTTCACCTTGCGTGCCAACATGCTTTCAAAATGGTTGTGATGTGGTATGATAGGATGGTATCCTCCTTTGAATGATTCGAGTGGCTTGACTTGGCACATGTTCACGCATGAATTTGAAACAAATCAACATAGCCTCCACAATATTTATGTTCATGGTGATTTATATCCTACTCATGTTTGCACTCAATGTTTTTTATTCTCAATGCATGTTTATGACTGTGGTCGCTCTCTAGTTGGTCGCTCCTCAATCTTTATCTAGCCTCCACTTGTGCTAATCGGGAATACTACATGTGCATCCACTTCCATAAACCCAAAGTTTTTCCATATGAGTACACCATACCTACCTATATGTGGTATTTACCTGCCGTTCCAAGTAAATTTGCATGTGCCAAACTCTAAACCTTCAAATAATAATTTGTTTTGTATGCCTGAATCACTCATGTAGCGACTGGGGGCTGTCAGTATCTCCCTTGCTAGGTGGGTTATTCTCACGATGAGTGGACTCCGCTCATCATTCATGAGAAAGTGGCTAGTAACCGGGATGCCCAGTTCCATGCTCAAATCAAATCAAAATATAACTTCAAACAAAACTCCCCTAGGATTGTTGTTAGTTTGACGATACCTATTGTTTCGAACCAGCCGTGGAATGTGCTTGTTGGTGGAGGGGGAGTATAAACTTTACCATTCTGTTTGGGAACCGCCTATAATGTATCTAATATGGAAGATACCGAGATCTCCTGGTTTTTATGGTGACAATGAAAGCATACCGCTCAAAATATTATTCATCTTTGTTTCAAAAGTTCGAGCTCTAGCACCTCTGCAAATCCCTGCTTCCCTCTGCGAAGGGCCTATCTATTTACTTTTATTGCTGAATCATCATCCTCTTATAAAAAGAACTAGTTAGATAGCACCACTGTCATTTTTATGCGTTGTTATTAATTGATATTGAGTATGATTGTGACTAGATCTCTTTTACCATGAATTACAATGTCTAGTCACTCCTTGATCTTCAGGGGTGCTCTGCATTTATGTTTTGCGGTCTCAGAAAGGGCTAGCGTGAAAAAGTGTTGTCATCCAAGATTTATTACTATTGCTCACTAGTTGATTGTGCCATTGATATGAGTAAATGTTAGACCTAAATGTTATTGTGAATATGGTTAGTTCATAATCTTTGCTGAAAACCTGAATGCTGGCTTTACATATTTGCAACAACAAGATCAAATAGAGTTTGTAAATGTTATTCTTTATCACTTTCAGTTTGTCAACTGAACTGCTTGAGGACAAGCAGTGGGTTAAGCTTGGGGGAGTTGATACGTCTCCATCGTATCTACTTTTCCAAACACTTTTGCCCTTGTTTTGGACTCTAATTTGCATGATTTGAATGGAACTAACCCGGACTGACGCCGTTATCAGCAGAATTGCCATGGTGTTATTTTTGTACAGAAATAAAAGTTCTCGGAATGACCGGAAACTGCACGGAGAATGTTTTTGGAATAAATGAAAAATATTGGCGAAAGAGTCAGCAGAGGGGACCCATCGTCTGTCCACAAGGGTGCAGGGCGCGCCCCCTGCCTTGTGGGTCCCCTGCACCTCAACCGACCTCAACTCCAACTCCATATATTCACGTTTGGGGGGATCAGAGAGAAGAATTCATCGCATTTTACGATACGGAGCCGTCGTCACCCCCGTTCTTCATCTGGAGGCCAGATATGGAGTTCGTTCGGAGCACCAGAGAGGGGAAATCATCACCATCATCAATTACATGATGCTCACCGCCGTGCGTGAGTAATCCCATTGTAGGCTTGCTAGATGGTGATGGGTTGGATGAGCTTTATCATGTAATCAAGTTAGTTTTGTTAGGGTTTGATCCCTAGTATCCACTATGTTCTGAGATTGATGTTGCTATGCCTAATGCTTGTCACTAGGGCCCGAGTGCCATGATTTAGATCTGAACCTATTATATTTTCATGAATATATTTGTGTTCTTGGTCCTATCTTGCAAGTTGTAGACACCTACTACATGTTATGATCCGGCAACCCCGGAGGGACAATAGTCGGGACACTTCCAAGTGATGACCGTAGTTTGAGGAGTTCATGTATTCACTAAGTGCTAAAGCTTTGGTCTGGTTCTCTATTAAAAGGAGGCCTTAATATCCCTTAGTTTCCATTAGGACTTCGATGCCACGGGAGGGTAGGACAAAAGATGTCATGCAAGTTCTTTTCATAGCATGTATGACTATTTTCCGAATGCACGCCTACATTATATTGATGAATTGGAGCTAGTTATGTGCCACCCTAGGTTATAACTATTGCATGATGAATGCCATCCGACATAATTATGCATCATTGATCCATTGCCTGCGAGCTTTTTGCATATTGACCTTTGCTATGTTACTTTGCTTTTGCTACTGTTACAATTGCTACGAAACTGCTATTGTTACTTTTGCCACCATTACTGTTACTTCCATCCTACTTTGCTACTAAATATTTTGCTGCAGATATTAAGTCTTTCAGGTGTGGTTGAATTGACAACTCAGCTTCTAATACTTGAGAATATTCTTTGGCTGCCCTTGTGCCGAATCAATAAATTTGGGTTGAATACTCTACCCTTGAAAATTGTTGCAAGCCCCTATACTTGTGGGTTATCAACGAATCTACATGAATGGCTCTGGCGGTGTACCAGGATGTGCAATGATCTAGCATAGCAACGACATCACATCATGCTAGCTATCTTACGATCATGTAAAGCAATATGACAATGATGATGCATGTCATGTATATGACGATGATGGAAATTGCATGGCAATATATCTCGGATTGGCTATGGAAATGTCATAATAGGTAGGTTTGATGATTGTTTTGAGGAAGGGAATATGGTGGGTTTAATGCACCAGCGAAAGTTGGGCGGTACTAGAGGGGCTAGCAATGGTGGAAGGGTGAGAGTGTCTATAATCCATGGACTCAACATTACTCATAAGGAACTCACATACTTACTGCAAAAGTCTATTAGTAATCGAAACTAAGTACTACACGCATGCTCCTAGGGGAAGAGTTGGTAGGAGTTAACCATCGCGCGATCCCGACCTCCACACAAAGGATGGCAATCAAAGAATAAACCATGCTCCGACTTCGTCACATAACGGTTCACCTTACGTGCATGCTACGGGAATCACAAACTTTAACATAAGTATTTCTACCAATCAATAATTACTCACTAGCATGACTCTAATATCACCATCTTTATATCACAAAACTATTGCAAGGAATCAAACATGTCATATTCAGTTATCTACAAGTTTTATGTAGGATTTTATGACTAACCATGTGAATCACCAATTCCTGTCAACTCTCTAAATAGACATAAGTAAAGAATGAGAGTTCAATTCTTTCTACAAAAGATGTGCCCATGCTCTAACAAATATAAGTGAAACAAATGAGAATTCTACAAATGGCGGTTTTCTATGTCTAGATAAACAGGCAATCCAAACTTGAGATGATATAAGTGAAGAAAATGAAGCATTCTATAAAGCCATACTAGAAAGATATAAGTGAAGTGCATGAAGCATTCTATAAATACCCCAAGGACTATCTCATACCAGCACGGTGCATTTAAAAGAAAAATAAAAACCACACGACGCTCCGAGATTTACATATATCATGTGATGAATAAAAATATAGCTCTAAGTAAAATTGTCGATGATCGTTAGAAGAAAGAGGGGATGCCTTCCGGGGCATCCCCAAGCTTAGTTGCTTGGCAGTTCTTGAATATTACCCTGGGGTGCCTCAGGCATTCCCAAGCTTAGGCTCTTTCCACTCCTTATTCCTTTATCCATCATGATCACACCCAAAACTTGAAAACTTCAATCACACAAAACTTAACAAAACCCCCGTGAGATCCGTTAGTATAATAAAACAAATCACCACTTTAAGTACTGTTGAAAACCCATTCATATTTTGTTTTTGCATTGTAGCTACAGTATTATAGCTTCTCCATGGCTTATACCACCGATAAGATCGATAGTTTCATCAAAACTAGCAAAACAATGAATCAAAAACCGGATTTGTCTTAAACAGGACAATCTGTAGTAATCTGAACAATCATCATACTTCTGTAACTCAACAAATTGTGAAAAATTAGGATAAAATATACAATTTGTATAGCAGTACTGCACAAAAATATTCAGAAGCTTTTGACGTTCTAGTATAAAATGTAAATTCACACACTACAGCTAAAGTTTTTGTTTTTCCACTACACATACCAAACAAGAAATCTAATCATCCTAAAGGAAAATCTTGGCACATTATTTTTATAATACAATGGATTTGTACAAGGGTATAATTATTTATGTTGAAAAGTTTCTGTAATTAAGATTCACAAAGGTTCCATGGGCATGAACAAACTTCAAGGCATGCTCCCCCTTTAACAATGCTCGCCTCTCTCACTTTCACTTTTCTTTTTGAAAAAGTTTTAGGTTCCCCTCTTTATTTTGTTGTTGTTAAACTATATAAAAGCACACAACAGAATAAAATGACTCTCTAAAACTTCTGGGTTGTCTCCCTGGCAGTGCTTTCTTAAAAGCCATTAAGCTAGGCATAAAGAGCTCAAGTAATGGATCCACCCGGATGTCGGGGGAAATGACACCTACGTGATCACGAGGAATCCCTTGTGCTACGGTTGGCGGGCGCAGGGCTGTGGAAAGAGCGTGATTGAGAGATCAACGTGGGGGGATTATCCAAGTTCGTGCTGCAAGTGATGCGTAATACCCTACTCCTGCTGGTTTGTGTATATCTGGTGCTCTTGGACTAGCTACAAGGCATGCAGGGTCCAAAAAATCGGAATCCTCCCTCAGTACATTGCGGGCCTCCTTTTATAGCCAAAGGGGCTGCCACAGTGGCACCCAGGAGGTGGAAAGCTATACAGTAGTCGAGTCTATCTCCTGGCACTGTAGGACAAATGCATTTAATGCGCTGTCGACGTGCCCTTCTTGCTTTATCGGGGACGGCAAGGAAGCTCATCCCAGCTATCGCCGCCTCGCCTGGCTTCGACGCGTGTCCGAACTGACGAGACGTGTGGCACCATGCTAGCTGGCTGCTGAGTTGGTGCGGTGGTAGATTCCTCACAAAGATCTGCATGCCACCATGCTGGTGCTTGCCGAGTCGGCCTAGAGGCCGCATGTCGCCACACAGGTGTCTGCCTAGCTGGTGGGCTGGCAGCTGCATGGGATCAGCGATGGAGTCTTGGCAGATGCGGGCCTGGCTGCGGCCCCACGGATGTCTTCGGCAAGAGTCTTGTCGGGGCCCTGGCAAGGGTCTTGCCGTGGCATCGTGGTCGTCCCCGGCAATTGTCTTGCCGGGGGTCTCGCGGGTATCCTTGGCAAGGAACTTGCTGAGGATCATCGTCTTCTGGTTATCATCTAGTCTTGTGTGCTTCTGGTCTCCACAAAGATCTGCATGCCACCATGGAGGTGCCTCCCGAGCCTCGGTTCCAAAGTGGTTGATGGTGTTGGAACTCTTGGGCTCAAGGGTGGTGGCTCTGCTGCTGTTGGGCAAGTTGCCCCGGCAAGGTTCTTGTCGGGCTGTGGAGGCCGCCCTCGGCAAGGGCCTTGCCAGGGGAGCTCACCTCGCCCTTCTGCTCTTTGTGTTTCTGGCTTGGCGCTGCTCTGGTTGTCTTGTGGCTTTGCTTCCTTCCTCTGCCCCGCTAGGTGTGGCCGCAAGCGCGGCTCCAACTACCCGTGCACAAGTAAAGGGGTACAAAATAGGACCCCTCCTTTTGTGCACCAACAGGAGCCCCCGGGCCTGGGCCATACATAAGCGTGACAAGCTGTTGGGCTAGGCCCAAAATGGTGTGCGGTCATGCGGGGCCGAGTTGTACCACAGTAACTCCCTTGCTAGTTGCACTTCCCAACTACCCGCGTTGAATGCGCGACGTGGGGGTCGTGCGTGACGTGGGGGTCATGCATGGGGCGGTTGCTGCCCTCATGCATCACATCATGGTAAATGGTAAAGAGGTGGCCCGTGCTTTCCCCATAAAAGGGAGGAAAATGCAGTGGCGCGGCTCATTTACTAGGTGGACTCGGGTCGCGGAATTCAAGGTGCCCGTGCCCCATGATCATGGGGTGGAATGCGGTCTCTTCAGTCGTCCTCTTGATTCCGGTTCGCTTGCCACGTGTCCTCCATGCCCCGAGCAGGGTAGCTGGTGGACGCGGAGAGCACATGCCATAATGTGTAGGTGGGAAACTTGTGAAAGTGCAACTACCCCTGGGTGGTTTTGGTAATTCCTAACAACATATAGCCCATTGAGCTAATGCTATTTCAAGATAAATATTTCAGGAAAGCTCAATGTTTGGCATGGCATGGATTAGAAAGTGGACCCCTCAAAATACTAAGAACACATGTTGGCTCAAGCTCAAGACTCTACATTTTACTTTTAGTGATCCAAGATCACATTGAGTCCATAGGAAAAGCCAATACTATTAAAAGGGGATGAGGTGTTGCTTAATGAGTTACTTGCTCAAAATGCTTAGTTATATGCTCCAAAAACCTCAACTACTTTCTCATATCCACATATGTCCCAAACCAAAATCCAAACTCGGCACCCACCGAAATTTCCTACCCGGCGCCACCGAGTTCACATGACATAGCCACTGCCACAAACCCTAGTCATTTCGGTCTCACCAATAGGGATCTCGGTCTCACCGAGATGGGATTGCAAACTCTCTGTTTCCCTTCGTAACGTTTCGGTCTAACCAAGATGAGCGATCGGTCCCACCGACTTTGCAATGCAAACTCTCTGTTCCCCCTTCATAACGTTTCGGTCTAACCGAGATGAGCGAAACGGTCCCACCGAGTTTGCCTGGCCAACTCTCTGTTGGCCTATTAACAAAATCAGTCCCGCCGAGCTTGTGTAATCGGTCTCACCGAGATTACGTTATGCCCTAACCCTAATGGAATCGGTCCCACCGAGTTGACATGTCGGTCCCACCAAAAATCCTAACGTTCACATTTTGAACTAAATCAGTCTGACCGAGTTTTATGATTCGGTCCCACCGAGTTTGGTGGTTTGTGTGTAATGGTTAGATTTTGTGTGGAGGCTATATATACCCCTCCACCCACTCTTCATTAAAGGGGAGAGCCATCAGAACATGCCTACACTTCTGACATACATTTTCTGAGAGAGAACCACCTACACTTGTGTTGACGTCAAGATATTCCATTCCAACCACATAAATCTTGATCTCTAGCCTTCCCCAAGTTGCTTTCCACTCAAACCCTCTTTCCACCAAATCCAATCCTATGAGAGAGAGAGCTGAGTGTTGGGGAGACTATCATTCGAAGCACAAGAGCATGGAGTTCATCATCAACACACAATCTATTACCTTTTGGAGAGTGGTGTCTCCAAGATTGGTTAGGTGTCACTTGGGAGCCTCCGTCAAGATTGTGGAGTTGAACCAAGGAGTTTGTACGGGCAAGGAGATCGCCTACTTCATGAAGATCTGCCCTAGTGAGGCAAGTCCTTCGTGGGAGATGGCCATGGTGGGATAGATAAGGTTGCTTCTTCATGGACCCTTCGTGGGTGGAGCCCTCTGTGGACTCGTGCCACCATTACCCTTCATGGGTTGAAGTCTCCATCAACGTGGATGTATGATAGCACCACCTATCGGAACCACGCCAAAAATCTCCATGTCTACATTGCGTTTTCTCCGTCCAAACTCCTCCTTTTACCTTCATATGCAATTATTTTACATTTTGCTGCGATACTCTTAGAATTGCATGTGTAGTTTGATTACTTGACTTGTGCTAAGTTGTTACAATCTGCCAAGAATTAAAATTGGGAAAAGGCTAGATTTTTATTTGGTCGAGTAGTCTAATCACCCCCCCTATAGACATACTTTCGATCCTACAAGTGGTATCAGAGCTTTGGTCTCCATTTGCTTAGATTTCCATAGCTTTTGGTGATCATAGCCTTGGTTTCACAACCTAGGAGAGTATGGCGTCTAGCGAGGGAAATTACCACCATAGAGGAACTTACTTTGATGGTACCAATTTTCCTTGTTGGACATAACGCCGCTGTTTGGGCTATTGTGTGTATTGGTTTGCAAGGACAATTCTTTGATGGGAGAGAACCGACCCGTGAAGCTACTGCGGAAGAGTTGAAGATGGTGCAATACATTGCTCAAGCTTGTGATATTCTCTTCAACGGATTGTGCCCCGAAGAATTCAACAAAATCAGCTGTCTTGAGAATGCAAAGGAAATTTGGGATACTTTGATTGATATGCACGAAGGTACCGACTCCGTCAAGGAATCCAAATTGGAGGTGCTTCAAAGTCAACTTGACAAGTTCAAAATGAAGGATGGCGAAGGTGTCGCTGAAATGTACTCTAGGCTTGCTCTCATCACAAATGAGATTGCTGGCTTAGGAAGTGAAGAGATGACCGACAGATTCATCATCAAGAAGATCCTAAGAGCCTTGGATGGAAAATATGATACAGTGTGCACATTGATCCAAATGATGCCCAATTACAAAGATCTCAAGCCAACGAAAGTCATTGGAAGAATTGTTGCTCATGAGATGTCACTCAAGGATAAGGAAGAGCTCAACAACAAGTCAAGTGGTGCTTACAAAGCCTCATGTGATGCTCCCACATCATCAAGTGAGAAACAAACCTTCAATGAAGAATTGAGCTTAATGGTGAAGAATTTCAACAAGTTCTACAAGAGTAGAAGCAAGGAAAGAAGTTCCAAGTCAAGGTCCTGCAATGAAAAAAGATCTTCAAGTCGTGAACGTAATTGCTACAATTGTGGAAGACTCAGACACTACTCCAATGAGTGTGCGGCTCCCTACAAAAGAACAGAAGATTATCCCAAAAGAAGAAGTAGGAGAGAAGAATCACCACCAAGGGAGAGAAGGAGTAGAGATGACCGATATGAACGAAGAACATCACGGAGAAGCAAGGATTCAGAAAGGAGGGACAAGTCATCAAGGAGCTACACAAAACGAAGACATCAAGCTCATGTTGGTGAGTGGGTATCCAGCTCCGACTCTGACAATCTATCCGAGAGAAGTTATCACTCCGACTCTGAATATACTCAAGATGAAGGTGTTGCCGGTCTAGCACTTGTGTGAACCAACTCCTATGACATATTTGAGTCACCAAATGAAGGAATTGGAAGATGCTTCATTGCTAAAGGCCCAAAGGTATCACACCCCGAGTATGTTGATTTCAATAGTGATGAAGATGATTTGCTAGGTGATGATGATTTCCTTGTTGACAACTCTAGTTATGAAAACAATGATGAACTTGCTATTAATCATGCTAATCATGATAAAACGAATGACAACGATAAGAAGGAGATTGAGCATCTAACAATAGAACTAAACACTCTTAAGTTAGCTCATGAAACTACCTTGGACGATCATCAAGAACTTTTAAAGATTCATGAAAAGCTACGCTTTGAAAAGCTCAACCTTGAGCAAGAGCATGAGTTCTTAAAGGCAATCAATGATGATCTTCGCAAGAAAAGTTCTTCTTACATTGCCAAGCATTTACTCTTGTCTACTTACATGCCTCAAGTTAAATCTAGCAACAAGAGTAAAAAGTTCTTCTTCTAGTAGTAACAATAATCATGCTAAAACCAATGTTATTGCTTCTAGTAGTTCTCTTGATTCCACTAATGATTCTCTTATCCAAGTTACACTTCAGCAAGAAAATGTCTTATTGAAGGAAATTATAGAGAAAGGTGTTTACAAGAGTCTTGCCAGAAGTAAGCAATTTGAGGAAATTGTACGCAAGCAAGGAAGACACCGGAAGAATCAAGTTGTTGGTTTTGAACGAAAGTTCAATGCCAATGGAGTTGAGTGGGAAGAAGATCAATACCCCAACACGAAGTTTGTTCCGCAACAAGAGAAGTATGATCCTACTTCCTTCCAAGGAACACAAGCTCAAGATGATCTTCCACCACAAGACCACAAGCTAAAGGGCAAGGAAGCTTCAAGAGGAGATTGATGCATTTGAAGAAGCCCCTAAGGCATTGGTCAAGTGGGTTCCCAAGACTACATTAAGTTCTACTTCATCAAGTACGACTACAACTCCAAGGATTCCCATCAAGATGGTGTGGATCCCGAAGAAGAAGAACTAGAGAGTTCTTGAGGGTGACTCCGCCAACATACTTCACTCATATCACTTTGGCAAGGACAAGTGCAAACAACTTCCATATCTTGCACTAGTTCATGGAGTCACAAACCCTCTTGTTGGTAAGACAAGGGACAAGGTAACCTAATGCATTCATGGACATCATCTCATGTGAATATCACTCTATGTCTATGGATTACCTTGTTTGTTCCTTGTGGGACTAACCCGTGTAGGTATTGAAAGTGCAACTCACTCCAAAGGATTGCTCCTAATGATCTACATCAACTTTGAGCACCTACATCTTCAACACCTACATGAAGTCATCATTGACAAAACCCAAGGTTAGTTCATCCCTCCTAGGGGGGATATCACATGTAGGGGGAGATTTACTCTAATCAATTGAGCTAAAGCAACTCTAACGATGTGAACACAACAATGCATTATGTAAAAGTGGTAACCCCACTTGTGCTTAAACGATGAGTATGATCTATGACCAAATGTTCTCATTTGACTCCTCGGTCAATATACTCATATATAGATGACCTAGTCATCGCCAAATTGCTTGAAAGATGCTAGAGTGATCGTGAATGCTTTGCCAAATATTTCATTTGCCATCTTATTGTGTGAGCATGTTGGTTGCATATTTTACTCATTCGAGGACATCCATTTGTTGCTTTGATTGTTTGGCTTTTTCTCTTCTGCTAAATGGATGGACAAGAATGCCTAAGAACCTCCTCTAGCTATCTATGCTTTTCTCGTCTCAAACTCTATTCATGCTACATCACAAAGTTTGATCATGTCAGATTCGAACCACTCTGTGTGAGGAGCACTCGGAGTCCCCGATTCGTCATAGACTTAAATTTCCAAAACCTCTTTGTGCATTTCAGTATGACCGAGTCATCCATTTCGGTCACACTGAGATCACTAAGTTGATCTAGGTTTTCAATCTCGGTGCAACCGATTTGAACTTTTCGGTCACACCGAGTTGAAGTAACCGCTTGCGAGTCTGCATCTCGGTGCCACCGAGTTGTTCCACTCGGTCAGACCGACAGGGTCGGGATATATATACTCACGGGTTGAATTTTGGAAATTTCTCCAAAACTCTTCACCCCACGCGTGTCCTACTCTACCTCCTCGGGTCTCCGGATCATCTCCTCGCCGCTAGCGACCTCCCGCTGCTGGTCTCCGTTGCAGTCAACGGAAATCTGCTCCGCCGTTGTCACCGTAGCAAACCCCCGCCGAACTAGGGTATGGGTTCGACCTTTGTGCTATTCTTTTACATATGGTTCATAGCACATTGTTTTTGCCAAGATCCTTACCACGTATGCAAACACTCTATCCACTGAAAACATCCTTTAGGTTAAGTTTGATTTGAAAATTTAGGGTTAGGTCTCCGCCGAACTCATCTCGGACCGACCGAGTTGTAGAAATTGGTCTCACCGATTTGGCTTAGGCCATAACACTTGCAATCTTCTGTCTTACCAAAAACTGCAAATCGGTGTGGCCGAGTTCAATTCTCTATGAAACCCTAGCAGTCCCGGTGCCACCGAACTGTGACTCAGTCTGACCAAGATCACTAGTTTAGGTTCCAAAAGCTGCTTCGGTATCACCGAGTTTACAAATCAGTAGCTCCAAAATACTTTCTATGGACAACTAAAACCAAGTTTTTAAGTCATCTATTTTGCAAAAACTCTGCACTTTGTGATGCTCATCCACTCTATCTCATCTACATCTATTCACAGGGTCTGCTATCAGTGGGTTTGCAGAGATGTCTGATCAGAGTGACAGTCAGAACAGGTCTAAGGAACATGTGCAGCTGAGTGAGGGTTTAGATCCCTTGAGCACTTCTGATGATGGCAGCAGGAGCACTCCCAGCAACTTGCCAAAGGCAGCCACCAGATCTAGGAAGAAGAGAACCTCAGAATCTGAGGATGAGGATTATGTTGCCACTGAGGAGGAAGTAAGCTCCAAGAAGAAGGTGCTGAAAAAGGAGTATGACACAGCTGCTACAGTTAAGCCAGGGATGAATAGGAAGGCTCTTGCAAAGAGAATTGCTATGTCTAAGGCCAGAGCCTCTACTCAAGAAATAATGGAGTTCACTCTTGAACCCAAAGAAGCTGGAGAGGGAAAGAAGAGGAAGGAAAGAGTCAAGAAGACCATTGCCAGAGTCCTTGGCAAGCCTTCCATGATGAAAGATCCCTCTTAAGATGATGAAGAAGAAGAGGATGCTCCAGCACCCAAAGCTCAGAAGCTTATGGGAGATGCTATAAAGTTAGGGGCTGCAACATCAAAGCCCAAAGCTGCCCCAAAGCTCAAGCTCAGAAACCTCCTAAGCCCAAGAGGAACACTAGAAGTATGCCTGCTGAAGAAAAGAAAAAGACCCCAGTGCCTGAAGCTGAAGAAGAAGATGATGAGTCTCTTGTTTTGACAAAATTGAAGCCAAAGATTCCAGACCATAATGATACTCATCCAGTAGCTGAAGACATGCACATCAAAAAAGATGCTGGACTGAGATTGTGGATGAAGTCTGATCCTTATGCTGTGAGGAGAAGGACTGCAGTTGACTACAGGTTTCACACAATAGAACAATGAGACTTTTATGAAACAATCCTGCTTGACAAGAATCCCATTGTGAGTGACATGAGATGGGTTGATTAGGAATTCATCCAGGAGAATGAAGATCACTTCCCATGATTTTATGACAGCCTCAAAGCATGTGGAGTAGATGAGTTTGTTGGATAGAAGCTCACAAAATGGAATGATGAGCTGATCATGCAGTTTTACTCCACTGCTCACTTTTACCCAGATGGGAAGATCGTTTGGATGTTAGAAGGTACTAGGTACCAATCCATAGTTGAAGAATCGGCAAAATTGATAAATGCCCCAGCTGAACATGAAGATGACTTGGATGTGTATGCCAAGAAGAAGGACCACAACACTATGGCTAACATGTACAAGGAGATCCCAGATAAAGCTTTGGAGACTCACAAGCTTGGATCTGTACATTTCTTGTTGTCTGGTCTACCTACTATCAACTGGATCCTAAGGCACACTCTGCTACCCAAGTCAGGAGATAACAAGATGATTAGAGGGCACTCTATCAACCTGCTATAGCTTTTTGATGTCGCTCAGAAGTTCAAGGTCATGAGTCTGATTGTAGAGACAATCAATAGGATCGCTGCTGACCAGAAGAAAAGATGTGGGTATGCTCCTCACATTCAAGAGCTCATCAACTCCAAGATGGGCATAGGAACATATCTGTTGGATAAGAAGCATCTACCCCTGCATCCTGATTTTGAAGATAATACTGTTGTGCTGAATGAGGAGGAACCATCATCAGTTCAAGCACAGGAGAAGAGAGCCAAAGCAAAGGCTGAGAAAGCTGCCAAGATGCCAAGTGTTGAAGAGGCATCTCAGGTTTTCCTGAAGAGCAAGCAAGATCAACTTGCATATCTGATCCAGTCTACACTGAGGATTGAGAAGGGCTTGGCCCACCCTGACTCAAAACTAGTAGAGCTTGGAGAGGATCATAGAAACTAAGTTTTATGATCTTGATCTGAAGGTAACTGAGATTCAAACAACAGTTGAGCAGCTTCAGGAGGAAGCAGAAGAGAAGAGAGGCAAGGCAACCACAGATGCATTTCAATGAGTGTCAAGGAGTCAATGGTCTGCTGCCCTGCCAGTGACAGATTCTAGAGCTACAACATTAGCATCAGCAGCCACAGCCTCAGTGCTACCTCCAGCAGCCACTCCACCAGCTCCAACTACATCAACGGACGCCTTCATCCTTGGAGTTATCTCTACGCCACCTCCCGAAGACCAAGCCTGAGAGACACATAGCACTATGCATATTTGAACTTTTTGGTAACTTGTTGCCAAAGGGGGAGAAATATGTATAGATCATAGGCATCGAGAGAGTGTTTTGCATCTTTGCCTATGGTTGAACTTTTTATTGCGTGAGATACTTTATGTCCTTGTGTGATCATGTGATTGATCATTTGCTACCTTAATGCTTGTTTAGATGATACTATCTTTTATATCCATATATGATCATTCACTTGCTTGGTGATGAGTGCATGCTTGTAATTCCTATCATTTTGAGCGCTCCACCAAGATGTATGTGACATGGAAGAGTAAACCATGATCCTAATCGATTGTGCATTTGCATTCAAAAGCAAATTTTAAATAATGCACAAATTCAGGAGGAGCTCTTGCTTATCACATACTTCTCAAAGCGACGATGTTTTTCAATCTTATTATCATCTGTCGAAGATTTGATCTATATGTTGTCATCAATTACCAAAAAGGGGAAGATTGAAAGTGCAACTATCCCTGGGTGGTTTTGGTAATTCCTAACAACATATAGCACATTGAGCTAATGCTATTTCAAGATAAATATTTCTAGAAAGCTCAATGTTAGGCATGGCATGGATTAGAAAGTGGACCCCTCAAAATACTAAGAACACATGTTGGCTCAAGCTCAAGACTCTACATTTTGCTTTTAGTGATCCAAGATCACATTGAGTCCATAGGAAAAGACAATACTATTAAAAGGGGATAAGGTGTTGCTTAATGAGTTACTTGCTCAAAGTGCTTAGTGATATGTTCCAAAACCCTGAACTACTTTCTCATATCCACATATATCCCAAACCAAAAGTCAAACTCGGCCCCACCAAAATTTCCTACCCGGCGCCACCGAGTTCACATGACATAGCCACTGCCACAAACCCTAGTCATTTCGGTCTCACCGATAGGGATCTCGGTCTCACTGAGATGGTATTGCAAACTCTCTGTTTCCCTTCGTAACGTTTTGGTCAACCGAAATGAGCGATCGGTCCCACCAAGTTTGCAATGCAAACTCTTTGTTTCTCCTTCATAACGTTTCAGTCTAATCGAGATGAGCGAATCGGTCCCACCGAGTTTGCCTAACCAACTCTCTATTTGCCTATTACCAAAATCGGTCCCGCCGAGTTTGTGTAATCGGTCTCATCGAGATTACTTTATGCCCTAACCCTAATGGAATCGGTCCCACCAAGTTGACATGTCGGTCCCACCGAAAATCCTAATGTTCACATTTTGAACTAAATTTGTCTGACCGAGTTTCATGATTCAGTCCCACCGAGTTTGGTGATATGTGTGTAACGGTTAGATTTTGTGTGGAGGCTATACATACCCCTCCACCCACTCTTCATTAAAGGGGAGAGCCATGAGAACATGACTACACTTCCAACATATATTTTCTGAGAGAGAACCACCTACACTTGTGTTGAGGTCAAGATATTCCATTCCAACCACATAAATCTTGATCTCTAGCTTTCCCCAAGTTGCTTTCCACTCAAACCCTCTTTCCACCAAATCCAATCCTATGAGAGAGAGCTGAGTGTTGGGGATACTATCATTTGAGCACAAGAGCAAGGAGTTCATCATCAACACACTATCTATTACCTTTTGGAGAGTGGTGTCTCCTAGATTGGTTAGGTGTCACTTGGGAGCCTCCGTCAAGATTGTGGAGTTGAACCAACGAGTTTGTACGGGCATGGAGATCCCCTACTTCGTGAAGATATTCCCTAGTGAGGCAAGTCCTTCGTGGGCGATGGCCATGGTGGGATAGACAAGGTTGCTTCTTCATGGATCCTTCATGGGTGGAGCCCTCCGTGGACTCGCGCAAGTGTTGCCCTTCGTGGGTTGAAGTCTCCATCAACATGGATGTATGATAGCACCACCTATCGGAATCACACCAAAAATCTCCATGTCTACATTGCGTTTGCTCCCTCCAAACTCCTCCCTTTACCTTCATCTGCAATTGTTTTACATTCCGCTGCTATACTCTTAGAATTACATGTGTAGGTTGATTACTTGACTTGTGCTAAGTTGTTAAAATCTGCCAAGAATTGAAATAGGGAAAAGGCTAGATTTTTATTTGGTCGAGTAGTCTAATCACCCCCCCTCTAGACATACTTTCGATCCTACAACTAGGTCGTCGCTGATTGGAGCAGCGGGTCGGTCCCGATTCCCTGCGCCCCTTGGCGACCAGGTTGGTCTAGCGGGGCGGTCGAGCCTCGGCCCCGCCCCTTTATAAGAAGAAGGGGAGGGGGAGGGTGATCCTTCGATCCTTCAGCGCTCATCTCCTCCGCCTTGACTCCTTTCTTCCCTTCGTCATGGCAAGAGGGTGTGTTGGTGCTCCGATGGCGGCGACGAGGGCCTCCGCTCGACAGCGTGCCCTTCCTTCCCAAGAGCTCGTGGCGGCGGAGCTGGCCGCGAGAGGAAGAGGGAGAGGGCGAGGCCGACGTCTCCATGGCGCTCGGGGAAGAGGAGGACGGGGTGGCACACCGGCTTTGCCTCCGCCAGTGGCCCCTCCTCCGATGGAGGGCCATGTCGGAGACCAGCCCCGTGAGTTCTACGTCAGGCTGCGCGGGCCGGTGTGCGCCCGTCTTTCTCTCCCCACTCCGTTTGGTCGAGAGATGGAGCTTGACCCACCTCATGCCTTGAGGCTGCATATGAGGGGCTGCGGGAATGGCAGCATGCGGGTCGACGTCGACTTCCCAGCCCCTCAAGTTATGTATCTCCGCCATGGATGGAAGACCTTCGCTCATGCCGATAGCCTGTCGAAGGGGCTCGTCCTCCAATTCAAATTGATGGAGGACGGCCTGCTCTCCAGCAAGGTCTTCGGGCTCTTGGGAACTTGCTTAAGGTGTTGTGCGGAGCACTCCTCTGACGGTGAAACCTCCTCCTCGAGCGGGACTGACGAGGAGGACAGCGACAGCGATGACGAGGGCATCAAGCGGGAGGACGCCGACTCCGAATGACCCCGCCGCCCCCCTCCCTCGGCCCCGTGCCCTGTCGGGGGTCTTCCTCGTCAAGCTCTCCATCGACGCATTCCCTGTCGCTCCCTTTTTTCCTTCCCCTGCCGCACCTGGGAGGAAAGCGGCTAGAACAGAGATCACGGTGAACCTATCTTTCTTTTTAAATTGTAGGCACTTGCCAAATCTTAATATCTATATAATGTAATCTCTCGAGCACATGCTTGTATCCTATAACCTTTGTACTCGCATCAACATATTAATGAAAAAGTCTAGTCCTGCCGGTAACTCGTGCACGTGTACGTTCGTGCGGAGGCGAAATGCCTCCTTAGTATAAATAAACGAGTCCTTCCGGCAAGCCACCTTGCCAGCGCCCCTTGCGCCTGCTGGAGAATCACATCTGCCGGGTTATAGACAAAGGGCCCAACCCCCCGTCCACCTCTTTTTGACAAGGGTCACGACGACCATTCTGACCGAAGCAGCGTTCGAGTCGGAAATGGGAGCCCCAGATTCCTTAAAGAAAAGTGGCGAAGTTTTCTAATGCATAAGTCATAGGTTACGAATACGAATGGGAAAGAGGTAAACTTTATCTGTTTGGTTTGCCGGGGATCGCCGTGCCGGGCGGTCTTCTCAACTTCATGCCGGAGCCGGGTCCTTGGTGGGATCGCGCGTCTTTGCCGTGGCTGGAAAGAAGTGAGGACAAAAGCACGGAACCTCGGTGGTTCACTAACATTTACTGGAATCAAAAAGCAGTACAGTACCCTGGACAAGCATGCATATATGTATATACACAAACATGAAAATCAAAAAGAAACTATACATACTAAGGGATTCCTTTTCCTTGACTGCGCACAAGTTCTGCGCTTGGCTCCACACATAGGGTTACATGCCTCGGCGGCAAGGCTAGTACGAAACGGGGGTTGCCGCTCCCGGCAACCGCGCCTTTGGGGTAAAACTTGTGAAGATGTTCAATATTCCAGGAGTTGCTCATCGGAATGCCATCTTCGGTCTCCAGGCGGACTGCACCAGCCCTGGTAACTCGTATTACTCGATAAGGGCCTTCCCACTTTGGCGTCAACTTGTTTGGATTCTTGGGGGCTTGGATCCGCCGAAGAAGAAAGTTGCCTTCCTCAAGGCTTCGGGCGTGAACCTTGTGGCTATGATAGCGGCGCAAGGCTTGCTGATAGAGAGCGGCTCGCACAGCAGCCTGAAGACGATCTTCCTCAAGGAGCGTCGCATCATCTTGGTGCAACTACTCTTGCTCAAGCTCATCATAAGCGAGCACTCAAGGTGACCCGTATATGAGTTTAGTGGGGAGAACTGCTTCTGCCCCGTATACCAGGGCAAAGGGTGTCTAGCCAGTGCCTCGATTTGGTGTCGTCCTGATTGACCAAAGAACCGTTGGCAACTCATCAATCCAGCGCCTTTCGCACTTGTGTAGCTTGTCAAAAGTTTTGGTCTTGAGGCCCCGTAGCACTTCCGCATTCGCCCTCTCAGCCTGGCCGTTACTTCTAGGATGGCCAACAGAAGCAAAACAGACCTCGCTTCCGAGGTCTTGAATGTACTGCATGAAGGTGCGGCTCGTGAACTGCGTGTCGTTGTCGGTGATGACTCTTTTCGGCACACCGAAACGGCAGACCTGTCCATTAAAGAACTTGACGGCTGACTATGTTGTTACCTTTCTCACTGGCTCCACTTTGTGAACTTGTTGATCGCGACGTACAAGTACTCAAAACCCCCAACAGCATGGGGAAAGGGGCCTAGTATGTCGAGACCAAGACCAAAAATGGCCAGGAAAGAGGGATTGTCTGAAGAGCTTGGGCGGGTTGGTGATGCTTCTTTGAATGGAACTGGCACGCTTCACACTTGGTTACTAGTGCAGTTGCATCCTGAAGGGCGGTGGGCCAGAAGAAACCTTGCCGAAATGCAATGCCGGCAAGAGCCCTTGACCCTACGTGGGAGCCACACATGCCTCCATGTATCTCTGCCAACAGCCTCAGTCTGTCCTCCCGAGGAATGCACTTCAATTTCACACCGTTCGGTCTTCTTCTATAGAGGGCATCATCCACAAACTGGTACATGCTGGACCGACGAGCTACTTTCTTTGCTTCTTCCCACTCCTCGGGGAGCTCTCCTGTTTGGAGGAAATGGACGGTGGGCTGCGCCCATGCCGGAGCCTGGGGCACGATGGCAAGGACTAAAGGCTCATCTTCGGCCATAAGGGCAGATGCGTCTATGGCCAGGGCATGAGGCCCTGCCGAGGGTTGCTGCCCTCCGGCAAGCTTGGGACTCCCAGCAACGTCCTTGTCGGCGGCTCCTGGGAGCTCAACTGGAAAGTACTTGTCCGGGCCCGCCTTCCTTCGTTTGTTCTGTCCTACTAATGGTTTAACGAATGGGTGAGTTAGCTGAAGCACAAAGGTACCTGGTTCCACAGGTAACTTGAGGGCAGCACGCTTTGACAGGGCATCTACAATGCCGTTCTCTGCTCGGGGAACATGCTCTGCTTGCAATCCGTCAAAGCACTCTTTCAACTTCCTCACTTCATCCACATAGGCCTCCATCAACGGGCTCTGGTAGTCCTTGTTTACTTGCATGACAACGAGTTGCGAATCACCTCTGACGATCAGCTTTCTGATTCCAAGGTCTGCTGCGATCCTGAGACCGGCCAACAACCCCTCGTACTCCGCCATGTTGGTCGTTGATTTTTCCCAGGGGAAGTGCATCTGGATTACGTACTTGAGGCACTCTCTAGTGGGCGCGACGAGCAATACGCCGACACCGGCACCTTGGACCGAGAAGGCTCCATCAAAGTATATAATCCACTCACTGCTCATCTCCTTGCTGGGGAGGGTGGTCTCCTGAATCTCCTCGTCGGGCATTGCGGTCCATTCTGCTATGAACTCTGCCAGGGCTCAGCTCTTGATTGTTGAAGTACTTTCAAACTTGAGGTCAAAGCTCGACATCTCCAACGCCCACTCCACAATCCTCCCAGTTGCATCTGGGTTGTGCAAGATTCGTTGTAGTGGGAGGCGTGTGACGATAGTGATCTCATGTGCTTGGAAATAGTGGCACAGCTTTCTCGAGGCCATGAGAGGCTAAAAAGTAACTTCTGCATACCAGAATATCTTGACCTAGCTCCCCGCAAGAGGGAACTGACAAAATAGACTGGGTGCTGCACCATCTTCTTCTTCTGTCCTACTTTTCTCATCTTCTCACACCCCACCTTGCCGGGATCGGGTCTCGCCGGGGGTTCTGTCTTGCCAGCGTCAGACTCTGTCGGGGAGGGCCCTAGCCCACCACCCGATGGCTCCGCTGCTACTGTTGCCTCTTCCTCAAGTTCCCTCTACGCCACCAGCATGGCACTGACCACTTGATTCATTGCTGCCAAGTATAGCAGCAATGGCTCTTGTGGTTTGGGCGCGACTAGTATCGGCATGGAGGAGAGATACCTCTTCAAATCTTGAAGTGCAGCCTTTGCCTCCGGAGTCCACTTTACTGGACCCGCCTGAAAAAGGGGAGGGCGCGCTTAGCCGATTTGGAGATGAATCTACTCAGGGCGGCAACGCAGCCGGCGAGCCTACAGACGTCTTTGACCCGCTTCGGTGCTTCAATCTGCTCGATCGCCTTGATCTTGTCGGGATTTGCTTGAATCCCGCACTGAGACACAAAGAACCAAAGAAGTTTGCCGGATGGGACACTGAATACACACTTATGTGGGTTGAGCTTGAGGTTAATCTTACATAGATTTGCAAATGTTTCTTCTAGGTCTTGTATGAGCGTGGCCCTGTCCTTGGTTTTGACCACTATATCATCCATATTGGCTTCCATGTTTCTATGTAGCTAGGGCTCAGAACCAATTTGGACTGCTCAGCAAATGTCGAACCGGCGCTCTTCAACCCGAAAGGCATCCGTACAAAGCAGTACGTACCACATGGGGTGATGAACGCGGTCTTCTCTTCGTCTTCTTTCATCATGAAGATCTGGTGGTATCCAGAATAGGCGTCGAGGAATGACAGCAGGTCACACCCGGCAGTGGAGTCTACAATCTAGTTGATGCATGGCAGGGGAAAGGATCCTTTGGACAAGCTTTATTGACTGTGTAGTCAATACACAACCTCCACTTCCCATTTTCCTTACGCACCACCACCGGATTGGCCAACCACATGGGGTGGAGTACTCCTCTAACCAGGCCTGCCGCCTCCAACTTCCTGATTTCTTCTATGATGAACTCTTGTCGCTCCAAAGCTTGCTTCCTGACCTTTTCCTTCACGGGCCGCGCATGAGGACAGACAGCAAGATGGTGCTCAATCACCTCCCTGGGAACGCCGGGGATGTTGGATGCTTGCCATGCAAACACATCGACATTCGCCCGCAGGAAGGCGACAAGCGCACTTTCCTATTTGCTGTCGAGGGTGGAGCTTATGGTGAAAGCCCCGCCCGTGTCGTCCTCCTTGATGGACACCTTCTTTGTTGCTGGTGGTGCAGCCTTCGACTTCTTGCTCTTGCCAGCGGAGCTCTCTGGCACGTCCTCAATGGGAGCGCAGCACTCCAAAGAGGTGCGCTTGCCAGAGTGGGCGCAAGAGGTCTCGCCGGAAGAGATCTTGCCGGAAGGGGTCTTGCCGGCCTTCTTCTTCCCTGGAGCTTCAGCGGTAGGGGCAAGTGTCTTCGCGGCAGTTGCTGCAACTACCTCTTGGTAATGTTGATCGGTGCAGATGAGCGCATCTTTCTTGTCGGAGGGGATGGTGATGATGGTCGGCGGCCCCGACATCTTTAACGTGTTGTAGGCGTAGTGGGACGCCGCCATGAACTTGGCCAGCGCTGGGCGGCCAAGGATCCCATTGTATGGCAAGGGGATCTTGGTGACATCGAAGACGATCTTCTTCGTCCTATAGTTCAGCTCGCCTCCAAATGTAACGGGCATCGTGATTTTACCTTTAGGCTGGCTCCTTCCCGGGTTGACCCCTTGAAACGTGCCCGTCTCTTCAGGAATATGCAGCTTCTTGATCATAGCGGGTGAGATCAAATTCAGACCGGCCCCACCATCAACTAGCACTTTCGTCACCTTGAGGTTGCGTATCGTTGGTGAGACCAATAATGGCAAACACCCGACCACAGTTGTGCGATCAGGGTGATCCTCGATGTCAAAAACGATGGGCGTGCGGGACCACTTCAGGGGCTTCTGGGCATTGAACGTCGGCTCTGCCGCAGCGACCTCACGCGCCCACTACTTCAGCTGGCGGTGTGAGGTGTGCAATGAGGCGCCACCGTCGACGCACATGGCCTTTGTAGCCTTCTAGAACTCGTGCTCACCGGACTCGTCGTCCTCATCGTGATCATCATCCTCCTCTTTCTTGTCACGGCCCCGAGCGGCCCTCTCTTGTTGGTTATCTTTGTCGCGGTGACCCCCTTGGCCGCCAAGCTTCTTGCCGGATCCCTCGGCACCATCCTGACCCTTCTCCTTGTCTCGCCTTTCGAATTCAGCCTTCTGATTTTCAGCAAGCAGCTCAACTTGTTGGCAGTTCTGGAGGGCATGGCCCTTGGTGCGGTGGATCTTGCAGTACTGCTTGTCGGAGCCTCCTGGCTTGCCGGTGGCCCCCAGGGCCAAGCAGGCGGCACACCCGGCAACCTCCTTGCTGGGGTCGCCAGCCTTGGCCTTTTTGGCGGTGCCAAGCTCGCTGGATCCGTCAACGGCAAGCACAGTCTTGCCCTTGCGCTTCCTGTTGCAGCGCTGGCCCTTCTTTGTCGGGGCGGTGGTGTCTTCGTCTGTGGAGTCGGTTTCCACACTAGCGTCCTCGCCGGGGTACTTCCTCCCCTCTTCAGCTCAAGCACATCTATCGGCCAGAACATAAAGTTCGGCCACATCCTTGACCTTGTTCATCACCAACTCTTCACGCATCTTGCGGTTGCGCACATTCTGATGGAATGCTTTGATAATGGTGGTGGGATGAACATCCGAGATGTTGTAATACACCCGGCTGAACATTTGTGTGTACTTGCACAGGTTTTGTCCTTATTTCTGGGGGATGATGTGCAAATCGATTGCCTGGCCATGAGCTTGGTGGCATCCAGTGAAGGCGCCAACAAACTCGTGACACAAATCCGAGCAAGAAGAAATGAAATCCACTAGCAAGTGCATCAACCACGACATGACGTTGGGATTGAGTGCTAACAGGAAGTAATTGGCAAGCACCTTGTCGTCACGAGCCCCAGCAGCTTGCATCGTGATGGTGTAGATGCTGAGGAACTCCGACGGGTGGGTCCTGCCATTGTACTTCTCGCCAACATCGAGCTTGAACGTTCGGTGGGAGGGCCACTGGAACTGCAGCAGCTCTCGGGTAAAGGCTGGGCAACCCACCTCGTAAGGCAGGTCGCCGGGGCCCCCCGGCCACGGGTGGTCCGTAGTATGTCCCGCACACTGATCTGACTGATAGCGCGTCTCCCGTCGTCATTCGATGGTAGTTCAAGCGTCTTCCTGGGCCCGTTCCCAAAGGACTTGACGTTGGTCGCGGCGGGCTCGCGGGTCGGACGATGCAGTGGAAGTGTTGTCACCGACGTCGGGTCGACGGGCCGGCGGCTGTTGTCGCGGCCGCGGGTGGGGGGGACTGCACCGTGGTCGCAACATCTCTAGTCCCCCACCACCGGCATGCACCAACTCGTCACGACGCCGGCGTGAGGGTCCCACTGGGAGTGGCTCATCTTTGTTAGCGAAGCTGACAAGGCTTCGGATGGTGGCTCTCCACCCGTCGAGCTTCTCCACAGCAGGGGGGGAGGAGTCGAGGAGCAGCTGCACACGCGCCAGCACTTCTGCTAGTGTAGGCGGCGGGGAGATCTGCGTAGACCGTGATGCGCTCTGACTCCTAACTGGGTTAGAAGGGGCTCTGTCACGGTCTCGCGGTCACGCGCCGCCTGCAACGGCGTCTGAGCACGCACGCCGTCCTGGTACGTCCTACGAGTGGTGCATAGGGCTCTTTCCGCGGTGGTGCCCGGGGGCTCCGGCATCGCGATGTTTCTCATCGCGCATGGCCTGGGAAGAGCGCACCATGGGCGCCAGCTGGGGTGCCGTAGAGGCTGCCGCACCGCCCGTGGGTAGCACGGCCCCGCCCCCGGACCCAGCGGCGCGTGGCTCGTCGTCTCGGATTCGGACGACGACGATCGCCTGCCTCCAATCGCCAGAATGTCATGGATGCTCGCGGTCCATGTCTCCGGCCCCATCCGTGGGCACCCGGCCATTTGCTCGCGCTGGCACAGACAGGCCGGCCCCGGACAAGCCGATTGCTGTGATCCCCTTTCTCTTGGGGGCCATGGTGATGATGAAGTCGGTGTGCTAACCTTAAAACCGGATTTTCACAGCTTGCGCCCCCTACCTGGTGCGCCAAAGATGTCGGGGGAAACAACACCTACGGGATCATGAGGAATCCCTTTTGCTACAGTTGGCGGGCGCGGGGCTGTGGAAAGAGCGGGATTGAGAGATCAACGCAGGGGGATTATCCAGGTTCGGGCCGCAAGTGATGCGTAATACCCTACTCATGCTGGTTTGTGTTTATCTGGTGTTCTTGGACAAGCTACAAGGCATGCAGGGTGCAAAAAATCTGAATCCTCCCTCAGTACACCGCGGGACTCCTTTTATAGCCAAAGGGGCTGCCAAAGTGGCACACAGGAGGCGGAAAGCCATACAGTAGTCGAGTTTATCTCCTGGCACGGTAGGACAAATGTCAGGACCCCGATTCCAAGTCACATCGACCTAGCCGGTAACACCTCATATCACTTTGCAGCCTCACGCACGGTAATCCCACGGGTGTCACCTTACCATGGTCGGGGACCGTTTGCGCCTTTTGGCTCACGTATATGATAGTGTCGCTAGCATCCATATGACAGAGAACCCGGGCCGACATGGCTAGTCGTGAACCCAAAGCGGCACTAACCTATGGGGACAGGCGTACATGAATCACATCGAGCATGTCCGTCAGCAGCGTGTGAATCCGGGCTGTAGCACTGGGCTAACAGGACTCCGGGAACCCGGGCTGTAGCAGGCTAGGCAGGACTCCAGATGTCACCGCGTGACATTTCCCCGAAGGGACAGACATAGGAACGAAGTGAAACACATGCCGACCAGTCAAGTGTCCTGAGCAGTAGTGTTGGGCTAGCAGGACTCCGGTGAACCGGGCTGTAGCAGACTACTATGGCTCATGGCGGCACTAGACTACATTTCCCCATAAGAGAGGCTGCCAAGGATAAAGAACTAGATTGTCAGATCCCACACATACCAAGCATTTCAATCATACACACAATGTGCTCGATATGTGTAAATACAACATGGCATCACAACATAACTGTACGACCCAAAGTATTATTCATTAGGCTCTGAGGAGCCAAGATATTACAAACATGGGTCTCATGACCCAACATTCAGAGCATACAAGTCAAAGCACATGCGGAAGCTTAACATGTCTGAGTACAGACATCTACAAATGAAAAAGGCTGAGAAGCCTGACTATCTACCAGATCCTGCCGAGGGCACAAGATCGTAGCTGAGGTATCAAGCTAAACGTCGAAGTCCACGCGGAGCTACTAGTGAGACTGAAGTCTCTCTACAAAACATAAATTAAGCAAACGTGAGTACAAAGGTACTCAGCAAGACTTACATCAGAACTAGCTACATATGCATCGGTATCAACAAGGGGGGGTGGTGGAGTTTGAATGCAGCAAGCCAGCTTTGACTCAGTGGCTAACCTGAACTACGACTGCAAGCAACTCTTTTGAGGTGGCGCACACGAGTCCACATATTCACCATTCAATACACCACTATGGATCCGCTCCCGTCTCCCTACGAGAAGGCCATCCATAGCACTCACACTTATCTTGCGAGTTTTAGAGTATCCACTTTCACTTTTCTATGAACTATGCAAGGGGTCCAAGTTTCCATATCCGAGGAATCCGGCTATTCGAATAGATAATGATAACCCTGCAGGGGTGTACTTCTTCACACACGCTTCCACCACTTACCGTCGTTTACACGACATGTACTCGGCAACCTTCAAGCGGAAGCCCAATGAGGGTGTCGGCCACGGCCTACCTAAACACTCAAGTCTCTAGTCCAGGTTTATCGCCTATCCAGGTTCCATCCGCAGGGAGTCCGGCCGAGGTTTCCACATACGGCCCCGAACGATGTGTACAGGGTTCCGAGACACCAAACGGGCGCCCGACATGCCCGGCCACGGTGTATCTACCGCAACATAGCCCACCCCTGGGGTCAGCACTACGCACGGCCGCCAACACATATCCTACAAACACCAGAAACTAGTTGCAACTCCTGGACAGAGGACTAGGGTGATTAAGAAGCCGAGAGGGTCAATTAAGGATCCCAATGAGTGGTAGTAGCTGTTCACGGATCACAGACACAGAACTCAGTTCCTAGGAACGGTTTCAATGAGACAACCCACCATGTACTCCTACATGGCCTCTCACCGCTACCTTTACCAAATCGTGTTCACACACTTAGCTCACACACAGTAGGACATGTTCATCACCATTCCAATTCATTCCCGATGAATCAGACCCGACACAACTCTATGCAATAGCAGGCATGACAAACAAGCATGAATGAGTAGGAACATCAGGGCTCAAACAACTCCTACTCATGCTAGTGGGTTTCATCTATTTACTGTGGCAATGACAGGTCATGCAGAGGAAAGGGGTTCAACTACCGCAGCATGTAACAGTTGAATCGGTGTTGTCCTAATGCAGTAAAAGAGAGCAGGAGCGAGAGAGTGGGATTGTATCGGAATGAACAAGGGGTTTTTTCTTGCCTGGCACTCCTGAAGATAATATAGTTCCTCATCGGTGTCATCGATCTCATCGTCGAAACCACGTCTATCGAGAGGGGACAAATACCGGCAGCAGAGAAAGAAACACAATCAATGCAATGCACAATGTGATGCATGATCATGACATGTCAATATGCTGTGGTTCGAGCTAATGCAACTAGCAACATGTTAAATGGAGTTGGTTTGAACCCTAGGTTCAAATTCAAACTCCATATGTGAGAGTTTAAATTCCATTTATATGAATTGGCCTAAACAGCAGCCATAAGTTGTTCTAACATGCATAAAAATGACATAAACAGATTCCTTGAATTTTTCTGATAATTTTTCATATATAATTTATTTCATTTGGAGGTACGGTTGAATTTCTATGATTTTTAGAAGTTTTAAACATTTTCTGAATATAAATAAATCATTTAGATTTATTTAAAATCCAGAAAACATTACTGTGTCAGCATGACGTCGGCATGACGTCATCAAGTCAACAGGGGCTGACCAGGGTCACACCTGATCGGTGGGTCCCACACGTCAGTCTCACAGTGTTGGCTCGAGTGACAGACAGGTGGGACCGGTCAAAAACCACGTCAGCAAAGTCAATGCTGACAAGTGGGTCCCACTGGGTTATAAACTAATTAAGCATAAATAGAATAGGGTTAATTAGGGCTTTGGTCCCACTAGTCAGTGGCTCTAGGGGTGATTAGTGGTCTGATTAGTGGCTAATTAATACGGACACGTCACCATCGCCGGCGTCGTAACGCCGGCAACCAAATCCGTGGCGGGGGTGCACCGGAGTGGCTCCGGGGTTCACCTACAGGAGGCTGCTTGGGCCGCGGGCGGTCCCGTTGGAAAGCTGGCAATCGGCCGCATCCAACGGAGGTGGAGGGAGGCCCTAGGGTTGCCGGAGGTGGGCATGGCGATGAGGTCAAGCGGCGGCTAGGCTCGGGTTCCATGGGCGCGGCGCTGCAGCTCGAGGGCGAGCAAACGGAGGTGCTAGGCAGCACCTAAAGGTCATCAGGAGCAGGACGGAGCATCTAGTAGGAGCGGAGGGGCTCCGGGCACGAAGCTCGCCGGCCATGGCGGACGGCGGCCTCGGGAGCTCATGGGGCGGCGGCTAGAGGAAGCTAGCGAGAGGGGGAGGTGAGGGGAAAAGCTCAGGGGCTCACAGTGAGTGCAGGGGAGCAAACGGCGAGCTCGGGGAGGCACGAACGACGACGGGGCATCTCCGGTGATCTGGGGAGGAAATAGTTGAAGACAACGGCGTCTGTGGCATTTGGCGGCGGCCGGCATTGCTTGACTCAGCGGAGAGGGTGTTGGCGACGAGGCGATGGCCGTGGACACGTCAGCGAGGCAAGGGGGAGGCGGTGGCTGCAGCAGCAGCGAGCGGTGGCGACGGCTGCGCTCCGACGTTCTCGGGTCCGAGGGGGGAGCGAGGTAGAGCGCGGGGTGGGGGCAAGTGAGAGGTCGGGCGGATCCGTACGGCAACGGGGTGGTCATCCGCAGCGTCGCGCTGGCCAGCGAGGGCCAGGCAGGCAGCTGCGTGCCAGCCCGCGCGGGCGCCGTGCTCGGCCTCGCCTCTGCCAGTAGGCAGAGGTTGAAGACAGGTATGCCCCTGGTGGGCTGGGCCGGTTAGCTGGGTCGCCGGGTAAGGAGGCCCAAGTGGGTGAGGCAGGTGAGTTCTTCTCTCTCTCTTTCCTATTTTCTGTTTTCTATTTTTTTGCAGTATGTTTTGACTTAGTTTAAATACTAAAACACTTTATAAAATTCTGCAAACTTTTATGCGCACTATCTGATTTAAACCAGAGGCCCTCACCAAGTTTCAGAATATTTGGAGCTACCAAATATTTTATAGGAATTAGTTGCTCCAATTCAAATAAGTATTGACTTAATTCAAAGGCCCAAATAAATATTTCTGTGATTCCAAAAATATTGGTTTGAATTTTACCTCTTGCCAATATTTCCAGAAATGAACAGGAACATTTTCTTGGGTTTATTTGAAGCAGTTTTTAGTGTTGATCATTTTTAGAAAAGATTTCTGAGGCTTTCCACTTTCCCCAATTCAACTTTCATAAATATATACATGATGCATGAATGCTTGTGCAACTAGTTACAACCAATTCTAGGGCTGTGACAACAAATGCATTTAATGTGCTGCCGACGTGCCCTTCTTGCCTAATCGGGGACGGCAAGGAAGCCCATCCCAGCTGTCGCCGCCTCGCCCGGCTTCGACATGCGTCCGAACTGACGAGGCGTGTAGCGCCACGCTGGCTGGCTGCTCAGTTGGTGCGGTGGCGGAGTCTTCACGGCGATCTGCATGACACTATGCAGGTGCTTGCCAAGTCGACCTAGAGGCCGCACGTCGCCACGCAGGTGCCTGCCTAGCTGGTGGGCTAGCAGCTGCATGGGAACGGCGGTGGAGTCTTGGCAGATGCGGGCCTGGCTGCGGCCCTGTAGATGTCTTCGGCAAGAGTCTTGTCGGGGCCCCGGCAAGGGTCTTGCTATGGCATCATGGTTGTCCCCAGCAAGGGTCTTGCCGGGGGTCTCGTGGGTATCCTTGGCAAGGATCTTGCTGAGGATCGCCGTCTTCTGGTTATCATCTAGTCTTGTGTGCTTCTGGTCTCCACAAAGATCAGCATGCCACCATGGAGGTTCCTCCCGAGCCTCGCTTCCAAAGTGGTTGATGGTGTTGGAAATCTTGGGCTCAAGGGTGGCGTCTCTGCTGGTGTTGGGCAAGTTGCCCCGGCAAGGTTCTTGCCGGGGCTGTGGAGGCCGCCCCAGCAAGGGCCGTGCCGGGGGAGCTCACCTCACCCTTCTGCTCTTCGTGTTTCTGGCTTGGCGCTGCTCTGGTTGTCTTGTGCCTTTGCTTCCTTCCTCTGCCCCACTAGGTGTGGCCGCAGGCGCGGATCCAACTGCCCGCGCACAAGTAAAGGGGTACAAAATAGGACCCCTCCTTTTGTGCCCTGACACCGGATACCAAGGTTTATCAAAGCCAATTTTAATTAACAATGATTTGTGATTTAATAGTGAGCACAAAGTAACATATATCATGCAACAACTAAGTCTAACTCTCTTCCTATGCATTGGCATGTCATAAAAGAACAATTCATGCACATCAAGTAAAGGCCAATACATAGCATAAGCAGTTTCTTTCAATTTTACAATACTGCAGGATGCTGCTAACGCGACACTACGATCAGAGACCCTTCGATGAAACTATGTGCGATGCAATAATTGCAAGCAGTGGTGTAAAAAAACCATCAAAAAGGTGCAAAATGTTTGTGATGATGGATGCATCAAACACGGTTCATATTTTAGTTGTTTGTGCGATGCAGGGCATACGGTTCAGTTCAATTAACTATTTGCGATGAGGAGTAACAAAAGAAACAGGCATCCGGATGAAGGTGTGTGTGATATACAACATATAGTTCACTCGGATGGACTGTTTGTGATAAGGCAACACAAAAGAAACGGTCAGCCAGATCAAGGTGTGTGCGATATACGGCATGCGGCTCACTTGGATGAACTGTTTGCGTTGAGACAAGAGAACAGAAATGGTTCAGTGTAACAAGATGTGTGTCATATGCGACAAATAGGTCTGTAATCAGAAATGTGTGCGAAGACCGATAATAACACAGACAATTGCTGCTAATAAGATATGTGTGTTGTGTGATAGGATTGCATGCATAACAACAATACACACACACACACACTTATAAGGACATGGTTGCATAACCAAATTAAACATCCACTTACATAGGTGGCTACTACAACCATGGCATTTGCACAAACCAAAGTAAACTATTACATGCATAATTACATAGGTGCCTACTACACACATGACATTCCCACACACCAAAGTAAACTATATATTACATGTCTGATTAACTAGGATAAATGATCATCTAATCATCATCTACTTCTTGTGACGCTTGCTCTGGTTGTGGCTCGATCCGGCCTCGTCGATCTCCATAAAAAGGCACTTACTCATGTCAACGATCTGCCTGTGCAGCTCATAGCATGTGTACATGCTCTTGGCCGTTCATCCAGTTGCCGCATCCAGGCCCCATGCCAGGATATGTGACGTGTTCTATTGGCATCCCGCATCTCTTCGTAGTATGGGTCAATGATGGCCGAGGCGAGTTCAACCAGGAGTCCTTCGTGCTACCCTAGACCCTGTAGTGCTCTCGGATTTCCACAAGGTTCTGGCAGGCCAAGCCCGTAACCCTGAGTGCTTTTATATCATCGATGGTTTCCATCGTGGTGAACTTGTAGTCAGTTCTGTTGACCAACCTGGTGAAACGGTCTCAAGGCTCTGTGGCCATGTAGTAGTGGTAGGTGAGGACATGATGGCGTACACACAACTGGGCGATGGCATCCTTCTGATCGATGTTGGGACGGCCGGCGCTATACTAGAGGTCGATGCCGACCACCTTGTACTTCTCGAGCAAGAAACTGCTCAATGTTGTTGATGTAGTCGTCCACCACGCCGGGTCGATGGTGTACACCACTGAGAGATCCGTCTCCCTCCCATGGGTCTCCACTCTATGCTCGCCGAACTCCATTGGAGTGCCTCTAGACATCCCCTCTCTATGTGTTGTCATGGATGTGCTTATTGTGTTGTGGGGCCTGATCGAAACGTTGAAGAGACTAACGTTATAATGGCCACGGGAATTAAAGGGGAAGCCGGACGGCCTGGAATATCGGCAGACCCTTATGGCAGTTCTAATTTGCAGCGCGTAACTCCATCGTGCCGCACGTAACTGCATCGCGTGGCAACGCACGCGGCGCCACCGGTGCATACGGGGCCCCCGACGTGATCGTGCGCACGCCCAACCGCTGGCAGAGCATGCGCGGAGGGACACGAGCAGAGTTCTTCGCGGTCGCCTCAACGACGAGCAACCATATATATGCATATAGCAGTTGAACACGCAAGGAAATGATGTCCACAAGCCGAGCGCGCCAACGGACGCAAGCAGAGCGCGCCGACGAAAGCGAGCAGAGCGTGCCGCGGCACCTAACGGCGAGCACAGCACGCTGCGGCGCCTAACGGGGAACAAAGGTTGCCGAGGGACGCAAGCAGAGGCGGCACAGTGATACGTGGCAAATAAGACGAACTGTGCAAGCGATGCCGGAGACATCAAGCACGAATCATATTAGAGTTGCATGTGCGATACGTGGTATACAGTTGATCCATCCGAGCTGTTTGTAATGGAATAATCCATGTGTGTTGTGGGCAAACGCTTGCTGGTGTAGAACCTTAAATTTAACCAACAAAATGTTAATGCATGTTACAAAAGTTATATAACTAGAAACTATGTTCGAATACAAATCCATCGATATAATCTTTGGCGACATGCATTCGTATTTTATTAGTTAAATCCTACTTATAAACCAGGATGGGGGCATAGTAGGTAATTAAATCGCAAATGTTTTTTTATTAACCGTATGTGTATGTGTTCTTTCGTCCTCCTCTCGCACATCTTGTCACCCCACTGCCGCAGATGGCTTCGAGCGCAAGCTTGAGGAGCGTGCGGGTGCATTCTTTTGGCCAAACAGTGGTGAGCCCATTCCCGCGCAACCACGCAGTTTCCCGCGCAAGCTTCCCGCCCAACTCGGTGAAATCCCCCAAAATCCCAATGCTTACCAGCCTACTATATAAACCCTCACGGTCGGCGAGTCTTGCGTCGCATTTTCCCCTCCCTCCCTATAGCTTATCTCGTCTGCTTCTCCCACAATTACCAATGGCACCGGTCCGCCGCCATCGCTCAGCCACTCCACCATCATCAGAGGACAGCTCCAGCTGGGAGGCTACACCGCGGCGGCGGTGCAGTCCATGGCATATTATAGTGCGTGTGGCGTCCATGTGGGTGTGCGTAGAACACCCACCACACGCTCCGCCGCTGCTGCCCGTCGGCAGCTATTGCTGGCCGCTGCTGCCGCCACACCACCGTTGAAAGCCAGGGCCATCGCCCGCTCCACCGCCGCGGCCCAAATGCGACAGGTGGCTGTCGTGGTCGCCACCCCACTGTCGGCCACCATGGCCATCACCCGCTCCGCCACCGCGGCCCGAAGGCGGGAGGTGGTGCTCATGGCCACCACCCCATCATCGGACGCCGTGGAGGCCAGCCCAACATCGACCGCTGGGATCATCAACCGGTCCGCCACCACCGCTCGAAGGAAGGAGGCAGAGGTGGAGGCCCGCACGTGCGTCAGCGACCTTGCGCGCTACATCGAGTTCCTGCGGGAGGAGGAGGAGCGCCTCATCGAGCACGCAAAGAGCCTTACCGCAGCCATGGCCGTAGCACACGCCGACTCAGAGGCGAGGAATCAGGAGATCTACGAGCAGTTTGGCCGCTTCGAGAGGGGTCGTCTAGAGTGGCAGAGGGCATTCGAGCTGGTGAGCGTCGCTGAACGTGCAGTAGCGGCAGGCACCGTATTGCAGTTGTCCAGCTCGTCGGTAGCCTCCTCCACCACGACCACCTCTTACTGAGCCTGCTCGGTAGAGGAGAGACTGCCGGAAGTAGTACAAAGCCCCTCCATATAGTAGTATTTAGGGGCTATTTTGTTCAGTTCATCTGACTATAGATGTGGTGGAACTGTACAACGTACTTAAAATTAGCTAGTATATATAGTTGAACTAGCTATTTCAGTACGTGGTTGGCAACAATTGGGGAGAAGTTTGGTCGATTCAGCTATCGAGTTGAGCTGTTTGTATAAATTAAGAACTGCTGAATCTATGAATGAAATCTATTCTTTACTACTGAATTTTAGTTGCAAAAATTAGATAGTGCTAGTGATTTTTAGCTGCATATTTTGAAAAATCGCAGTGTTACAAGGATTGACAAATGGCAATGTTACTAGATCAGCAAATGTCAATCTTTCTTGTTTAACAAATGGTAACATACCCAATGTGACAGATGCAAATCTTAACAAATTGTTTGCACGTGGTTGCACACGGTTCATCCAAAAGAACCATTTGCATTGAAGGGATGCACAAATCCTGCTCGGCACATTTTCTTTTGGCTTCCTGGGGAAGCTGCCGGTTTGCATACATGTGTTCTAACTAAAACGTTTGTGATGAGTGTTTCATGTTTAAAAATCATATTAAATTGTGGCTTGGGTACCATTAATGGAGAGGATGCGAGCAAGGTGGGCGGCCATGGAAGTCAAAGGGTGTCGGTGTTCTGGAAATGGGGGTCCCCAGACTTGCCTGCCTGCGGCCCATGGCGTGGCTCTGCGAGCGGGCCCGTACGGCCCATCATCACCAGCAAGGACTCAAGACCCTCGCGAGGGGCCAAGCCTCGCAAGGCGGACGACACAAGACCTCCTCAGGAGCGGCCTCACCAGGCCCGCTCGCGAGGGGCGAAGAGTTCAAGGCAAGGCAAACCTCACGAGGTTCCAATGACGTGAGCCATGATGACCAAGGCCAGGCGGGTGCCAGCATGCACAGTGTCCTTGTTTCCTCTTTGGTGCTAAGGAAGCATGCGCAGGCGCGGAGTACCGAGGCGTCAAGCAAAGGTTTCCATATCAGTACAACGAGACCAAGACCAGCAGGACGGCAAGACGGAGGTCACCATGGAGCCCAAGGCGGCGTCACCACCCGAGCCTTTTGCATGCGAAGACTGCTTTTGTCAGGATAAGTTGTACTAGCTGTCCCCTTTCAAATTGGCCGTTGTTGGCTCCCTTCCCGCTCAATATTTGGGGAGAGGACCAGGGACTTTATAAATAGGACCAAGCCACCACCGTAGCTAGGAGAAGGGGATCGATCCGAACAATGACAAGTGCACCAAGCACAAGAACACCTCTCCTCAGGAGGCTGTTCTTCCCATTGTACTGTTCATCTTGAGCCCAAGAGGCAAAACACCACACCACACTGGAGTAGGGTATTACACCGCAATGGTGGCCCGAACCAGTAGAAATCTTGTGTCCTTTGTGTTGCGAGTTCGTCCAGTTAGCCCTTGAGATCTTACCGAAGCTAGGGCATTGATCAGTTGGGGGAGATCTCCGCGTGCACCCCAGTGTTCGAACCTTAAGGGTTTTGCCGGAACCCGTGATCCGACATTTGGCATGCCAGGTAGGGGTGCGCCGGACCCTCTCTCCCGCCAGTCGATTCACTGACCCTCTGCAGTTCCGATGTCCGGCGACTCAAGCACCAACGCCGACCGCTGGGCAGCCTGGCCAGCCCGGGCGGCGTCGCCTGCCCAGGAAGACCTCAACCTCACGCTCCAGGCGGCGCGCGCGCCACCTGATGTTGCGGGGAGCGGGCAGCGTGGCCATGCGCCGTCCACCCTCACCCCACGACAAGCGCGAGCTACTGCAAGGGCCGCAAGACACGCCGTGGCGACGGCGCCGCACACCCGGAGGGAGCAGGCAAACATGCGGGCTGCACTCTTGGTGGCACGGGAGCTGCTACGATGCCGGCTGATGGAGAGCGGTCAGGATGCACTGCTGGAATGCGTCGCCGAGCTACTAGACGCCGCGACTTCAGGAGCGCCGCCCTTCTGTTCTCTGCTCACGCCACAAGTTGCGGCCGGGTCGCATGGCGGGCCACGCCGCGCCCGCGTGCCTACAGGCGCACCACCAGGCTTCATCGTCACCAGCGTAGCCAACGGAGCTGCACGCCCGCTCGTGCCCGCGCCACCTCCACTGGGCGCGGGCACGGGCGCTGCCACCTACGGTCCGGGCAGGATTCAACCCTACCATCCTCGAGGCGGCACACTAGGTCGGCGGCGTGGAGTGTGGGGCACTACGGTGAGGTCTTCGAGCATGGTGGACCAGGACTACATGCTGGAAGACGACCCCGACTCATCCCTTGAGCCGGGCTGGGAGGAGGAGGCGCTTGAAGCCGGTGCCTTTCAGGACCCCTCTGGAAGCCTCACCAACCGCGCTGGCGACAACAGCTATAGGGTACCACTAATTCCTCAGGTGCAGGCTTACGCTAACCATGGTGCGCAGGGGGATCAGGTCACAGCAGCAGATGGCGGTCCCAGCTCATTGGCCTCCCTCCCACCAGGGGGGCACGCTGGGGACTGCAGGAAGGAAGCCGGTACGAAGGTCCTCCCCAGCGCCGCACGGAGCAAGGCGTCCCCCGGAGGTAGGCCCTCTGTCAGGGAGGTGCTCCAGAGCCTACCCCCGGTAGAGGACCTGTGGTCGCCGAGGGTGCCGCTGGCGTCCCCTTTGCCCCTTTGGTGTCGTCTTGGTCTCTGGTCGCCCCCAATGGTGGCCGAGGGAGGCGCAAGGCAGGGCCCTTGTCTGGGGATATGAAGTAAGGCTCACGCCTATGAAGGTCACCGCCCATGACACTCTCACGTAATAACAAGTGGGGTTGTACACGCCCCGGAGTCTCAGGAGTGCCGCCCTCGGGCCTCGGGGGCTCCCTACCACGTCCTAGTGGCAGCACTTAGCTCTGCGCTGGTGAGAAGACTCAAGACAAGAAGACTAGACTAGGCGCCGGACGCGGCCATTTGCTTTGGATCCCTTTTCTGTAGCATTGCCTTTTGGATTCGGATTTGAGTTGAATTTGAATTTTCATTGATGCGCGCGGGGGGTGCCTTTTCTCGTTCGAGCGATTTCTTGATATCTAGTTCTTGCCTTATTTCGGAGTTCGCGCTTATTGCTCCTCCCTCGCGGGCTCCTCGCGAGCGGGGCTGGGCAAGATGCACATGCGCCACGCGCATGTCCCGCCACGGCTAGCGCTTGCTTATCACGCGGCCCCCTCGGGCGTCTCGACGAGTTCCTCCGGAGCTTCCCAGAAACTCGCAACCTCACGAGCCGGTTTGGGCTCGTCCAGGCTAAGGTAAACCACAACAGCAACTTTGCCCCAGGATACGTGAGTCCACGAAGACACATATTCAACTCGACCTAACAAGATAGAGGTAGTAGCAAATTTACATGAGGGGCTTCCCCTCCAAAAATGGTCTTACAACTTCAAGGGTTGCGCCTGAGCTTCTATGTGCAGGACAAACAACTGGGAAACACGGGATCAGTCAGACATGTCGCTTGCCGCGTCCCCCGGATTGCCCTCAGACGCGTCACTGGCATCGCTGCCACCATCGCTGGCATCACCGTCACCTCCACCAGCGCCGCCATCACCATCGACGACCACGTCACCTGCGTCCGCCGCGACCACCACCCCATCATCATCGGAAGTGAAGGCCCTAACCAGCGCGTCCACATTGTCTTCCACCCATCACGACAGGTCGCCTCGGATGGCCTCGAGTATAGGAGCAATGGTGGTGTCAAAATCGAAGTTGGGGTCGGCTTCTGGAGATGGCTAAAGACGTGGGAGAACGCACGCCCGAGCAGGCCGCGGCTCCTCTCTTCAACAAGTTGGCGAGCCCTCTTGGAACGGTTCTCCAAGCGCGTCACCACGTTGGTGAAGAAGCAGAGGTGGCTGGCGTAGTCGTTCGCGTGGGGATGTGGAGCATTATCATCACAGATGTGGCCCAGGGCGATGTTGGCCCTGTTCCTGAGGTCCTGGAGCATGGGGGCGTGCACGCGCTCCAGCGTCCGCCGCTGAAGCACTTCCTCCCTGTTCTGCCATGCGACGGACTCGGCGTCAGCAACCCGCTGCTGAAGAGGGATCAGCTCGGCACAGGCGGAGGCCAGTTCGGCCTGCGCCGCGACCAGGGCGGCTGTGGTGGCCTCCTCGCGTCGCTCCACCTCAGTCAACCTGGACTTGAGGGCAGCAGTCCTACCAGTGGCCTCAGCTACCAGCGGCCTCAGCTTCCGTGTGTGTCTCTCTGCAATCTCGCGGTGGCGGTCAGCTTCTCGAGCTTCTTCCAAGGCTTGGGAGTAGGCCTCGCGCGAGGTTGCGAGGGATGCCTCGGCCTTCACGTTATCAAGCTCGCGCTGGTGGCACCCGAGGTTGATGGCCACCATAAACTTGTGTCGCTCCTCCGCCAGCCAGAGACCCTCGGCCACTAGACGCGTGTCCACATCCACGAGCTCTTCACCAAGCCGGTTCATCGCACCCATCGCCTCCTGAAAGAGCTCGTGGCGAATGACGCTCCTTTCTTGCGCCGACTCGAGCATGCTGCTGACTCCATCCTCTGTCGCGGGGACCGCGGATGGGGCCCAAAGCGGCTTGCCCCCTTTCAGCAGGGGGCCGGGGGCTGGCACCAACCCAGTTGCAGGCCAGTCCTCGCGAGGAGGCCGAACGAGTGAACGCCCGCTGCTTGAAGAGGATCCCAAGACCGAAGCCATCCATCCGCCGTCCATGACCAGGGGAGGAACCCTTGGCACGCTTGTTGTATTCCAAGCAAGGCTGCGGAGGAGGGATGGCGAAGGGGCAAGCTCAAGATGCCTTGACGACGGGCTGGCTTCCCTGGTTGGCTCCACACCATGAGAAGAGCGCGGGCTTGAAGCGCTCGAGTCTAGCGGGAGAAGTGAGGCGAGAGGAGGCTGCTTCTCCGGAGATCTTGCGGCCTTGGCGGAAGGAATCCTGAAGAGATATCGTCAGGAACGGAAGCAGCACGCAGAGAATCACCAAGATAAGGTACTTACTCGTCAACGGCGATGTACTTTCTCCGTTTTAACAGCCCGAAGGTGCCGCTGCTTGGGGACCCCTTCCTCTTGCGGAGCTCTTCAAAGTCCACGCAGAGCCGACCAAATCGCTGGACATGGCGGCCCACACGAGGCGCGACTAGAGAAGCGCTCGAAGGGGCAGCCTCAGGAGCGCTAAGCTGAGGGGAGCCATCAGGCTCTGCCTCATAGCGACCTGTCGAGGTCTTAGGAGCCCCGGCCTCGGGAGACGCGGGCTGCGTCGCCTCCTCAACCGCCGCCCTAGGGCAAGAGTCATGAGTTCCCTAGGACGACGCCTCAAGAGCCCTGGGCGGCTTCAGCATCTCGGCACTTTCACCATCGGCCCCCAGCGGAGCTCGCCCCCTGCATCCACACTTGGGGCGAGCTCGATGCCAGCAGTAGGGAGAGGAACCACGACGATGGGGTTCTCACGGGGAACCATGAGGCCGACTGGGCGCAGCCCCCACTCATCGAAGGAAGGCATCTGCTCAGCGAATGTGGCCTTGTTCAAGCAGCGGTACAGAAGGCAACTCTTCCTTGGCATGTCATCTGGCAACAGGACACCCGTTAGGACCTCGAGCACCGTTCGTCGCGCCTCGAGGGGGAGCCCGGACTCCTGAAGTCTCATGTGGTCCTTGCTGTTGAGCACGGCCCACATCGGTCGAGAGTGGCGCTGAAGCGGAGCGATTCGGCGCCGGACGAACTCCTTCACCACCATAGGCCCAGTCACATCAAGGTCCTTGAGCCACTTCAGCCTGAGCCAGATAGGGGCAAGGTGCAAATCAGTCAACTTTTGGTGGCACCAACCGGAGCTGGGAATAGCGGGCGCTGACGGAGAAGAGAGCAGGGGGCTGAGCACTCTGACATCAACAAATACCCACCGTGTCCGGAACCCGCTCGTGGATGGTGGGAGCTTGAAGTCAATCCCCGCGCCGGCCGTCGCCGCCACGGCCTGAAAGCTCAGGCATCCCGAGCTCTGTCGAGGGTCAATCAGGTGCAGCGAGAAGAAGTGGCGGAGAAGGGCCACGGAAGGAGCAATGCCTACCATGGCCTCGCAAACAAAGGCGAAGACGGCGAGAAGGGTCACGGATTGGGGATGAAGGTGCAGCATGTGGATCTGATAATGCGCAAGCATAGCGTTGAAGAAGGCAGAGAAAGGAGGAACCAAGCCAGCCCAAAGGGCGTCGATGAAGAATGGGACCTCGGTGGCAGTCTGATCGACAGGAGCATGAGATGGAGGCCAGGCCACCGTCCTTCCCCACTCACTGAAGCTGGAGGCGAGCATGGGATGCACCTTGTCCATGGCTTCTTGGTTGAGCACCTGCGACCTGCCAACGACAGGCTCAACGGCCGAGCATAGCTCGATGGGGGATAGGGGACTCTTCCCTTTCTCTGACTGGTCGAGTGCCATGGAGATGGGAGGATTGAGCTCAGATCGGATCAGGGGGAGAGGCTGAGCTGCGAGGAAGCGGAAGAATTGGAGAGTGCGTGGCAACAACGGGAGGGAAACCGTGTAGACCGCGGTGGCCGCCTAGCCAGGCGGGTATCAAGGCAGCATGGGCAAGCGGAGACGCCCACGTCCAATCAACCGCCACTCTTCGACCAAGGCCATGGGCTATTGGGGCTCTCGGTGCTCCGCACTTGCCCCTTGGCTTTGCCTCGAAGCCAAGCCCGAGCTCGCCTTGGGCCCGGGGGCTACTGTCGGCATTCTGGGAACGGGGGTCCGCAGACTTGCCTGCCTGCGGCCCATGGCGTGGCTCTGTGAGCAGGCCCGTACGGCCCATCTTCACCAGCAAGGACTCAAGACCCTCGCGAGGGGTAAGCCTCGCGAGGAGGACGACACAAGACCTCCTCAGGAGCGGCCTCACCAGGCCGGCTCGCGAGGGGCTGAGAGTTCAAGGCAAGGCAAACCTCACGAGGTTCCAATGACGTGAGCCATGACGACCAAGGCCAGGCGGGCGCCAGGCGGATGCCAGTGCGCACAGTGTCCTTGTTTCCTCTTTGGTGCTAAGGAAGCATGCACTGGCGTGGAGTACCGAGGCGTCAAGCAAAGGTTTCCATATCAGTGCAACGAGACCAAGACCAGCAGGATGGTAAGACGGAGGTCACCATGGAGCCCAAGGCGGCGTCACCACCAGAACCTTTTGCAGGTGAAGACTTCTTTTGTCAGGATAAGCTGTACTAGTTGTCCCCTTTCAAATTGGCCGTTTTTGGCTCCATTCCCACTAAATATTTAGGGAGAGGACCAGGGCCTCTATAAATAGGACTAAGCCACCACCGTAGCTAGGAGAAGGGGATTGATCTGAACAACCACAAGTCCACCAAGCACAAGAACACCTCTCCTCAGGAGGCTGTTCTTCCCATTGTACTGTTCATCCTAAGCCCAAGAGGCAGTCCACCACACCACACTGGAGTAGGGTATTACACCACAATGGTGGCCCGAACCAGTATAAATCTTGTGTCCTTTGTGTTGCAAGTTCGTTGAGTTAGCCCTTGAGATCATAGCGAAGCTAGGACGTGGATCGGTTGGGGGAGATCTTCGCGCGCACCCCAGTGTTTGAACCTTAAGGGTTTTGCCTAAACCCATGATCCGACAAAGGGCTCGCTTCCCGGTGAGCATGTGCGTCGTATAGGTCGCACGCTTCCCGGTGAGCCTGCGCATTGGAGTACAGCTCGCATGCCTCTCGTTTTGTCAAGCACTTGTCTGCAAGGCACCTCCTATCAATTAAAAGAGTGAGGCATTGTCACACCATGATTTTCATGCCACAACCCTTAAGCTAATATACCATGATAAAATGTGGTTTGACACAAACTTTTGAGAGTTTTGGACTTTTCTTGATTTGGAATTTTGGTTGTTGTTTGCAAGTGCTCTAAAAATCAAATAAATCCTCCAACTCTTATACTACTTCTCTTTGATTGAAAACTTTGCCCAATGATCATGCGATGTGTATAGCTCATAATAGTATTTTCTTACAAAAATAATTTGAGACAAAGAGTATTTTCTAAATTAGGTTTTCCAAAACCCCTAAATTGAGACTTGAACTACAAGTACTTAATTTGGGGCATGCAAAATCTTAAAAAAAATATTTGACTCGTATTAGGCATAGGACTCCCATAAACCACAAAAATATAATTTTCAAAGTTATTTTCATATTTTATTTAAAGGCTTTTTCTTAAGGATAGAAATGGTCTTTAATAGGTTAAGATTATTTTAATGTTTCAAAAATATTTGAGAAAATTTAGGGAAGCTCAGTGGACATATATTTTCCATATATATGAGTTTCAACACATGGTCATGTTCAAAATATTGGACAAAACTCTCCAAAACCATTTATGTTCATTTCAAGTATTTGAAATATTTCTCTAAGAAATATTTTCAAATAAATCCAAGAAAATTCTAGCAAGTCACATATGCATAATTTGATGATCTTGAAAAGTTTCACCTCAATCAAAATAGTTTTGGTTCACAAAAGTGCCCCAAAACCCTCTCCGTCCGGATCCAAGTTTGAACAACTTTGCATTGCCAACTTTCTCCATTTGATCCCAAACTTTCTGGACATTCTCAAATACCAAAATGATGTCACTACAACAAATGGTGCACCAAGGAGAAGAGTTTATCTTAGCTCGATCTAAGCAAGTCCATTTTTGTTGATTTCTAGGGTTTAGAAAAGTTATATTGTGAACCTTGTCCAAAAGAGCACAAATTTCTACCGCATTGCCAAATGGTCATCCTCAACACCCCCATCAAGTGTCACAAGAAGGAGATGATTGCAAGTGACTTAATCATGCATCAAACACCTGTTGCCACATTTCCAAAATCACCATTTTGACCTCTTCCACTATTCTCCTTGAGTTCAATTTTTTACCACAGCTCCTCCTAGTCCTCTTGTCCCTCTAGTAACTTTCCCCTGGTCGTTGCTCAATGATTGAAGGGTAAAACATCCCCATTTACATCCCTGGACAGCAGCTCCTCCCTCTTCCTCACCTCCCTCCTCACTCCAATGGCTCTCTCCAGAGCATCCAAAGCTCCTCCCCAAATTCTTTACTCCTCCCTAGCTTCACCAGACACAAGTGGGCACGCTCTACTCTCTTAAACAAAGCCATGTCAGCCATCTGCATGCTCCAGAGCACGCTACAGTGCGGCCACGCACTATAGCCGCCCTCTGCCAAGGACCTCCGGCCACCTCGGACCTCCCCAGTGCACCCGACGATGCGCCTCGGTGTTCGTGTCACGGCAGCTGGTCGGCCCCCTGCTTCCTCTCTCTCCGCTGCCCCTGCTCGCCCGTGCACCAGCCGCCCGAAAGCTCCAATGGATACACTCACCCGCGTTGTAACACCCACGATGCGGCTATATCTCCCACGTGTCGAGGCACGACTTAGAGGCATAACTGCATGGTGGTTTGGTCGCAAGTGGGGTAATCTTCACACAATCCCATGTACTAAATAAGAAAGGGATAAAGAGTTGGCTTACAATCGCCACTTCACACAAATACAAGTTAAAAATACATCATCCAGAGTACAATCAAGGTCCGACTACGGAACCAAAAATAAAGGAAGACAACCCCAAATGCTAGATCCCCGATCGTCGCAACTGGGCTCCACTACTGATCAACCGGAAAAGACAATTAACAACGACCAAGATCTTCATTGAGCTCCCACTTGAGCTCGGTTGTGTCACCTGCACTGGTATCATCGGCACCTACAACTGTTTGGAAGTATCTGTGAGTCACGAGGACTCAGCAATCTCACAACCGCAAGATCAAGACTATTTAAGCTTATGGGCAAGATAAGGTAAAGAGGTGTAGCTGCAGCAAGCACTAAGCAAATATGGTGGCTAACATACACAAATAAGAGTGAGAAGAGAAGCAACTCTATAGTCGAGAAGCTAGAAGTGATCAAGAAGTGATCCTGAAACTACTTACGTTCAAGCATAACACAAGACCGTGTTCACTTCTTGGACTCCGCTGAAAAGAGACCATCACGGCTACACACGCGGTTGATGCATTTTAATTAAGTCAAGTGTTAAGTTCTCTACAACCAGACATTAACAAATTCCCATCTGCCACATAACCGTGGGCATGGCTCTCGAAAGTTTATACCCTCCAGGGGTGTTCCAACTTAGCCCATCACAAGCTCTCATGGTCAACGAAGGATATTCCTTCTCCTGGAAAGACCCGATCAGTCTCAGAATCCCGGTTACAAGACATTTCAACAATGGTAAAACAAGACCAGCAAAGCCGCCCGATGTGCCGACAAATCCCGATAGGAGCTGCACATATCTCGTTCTCAGGGCACACCAGATAGGTGAAGCTATGAGTAAAACCAGCCCTCAAGTTGCCCCGAGGTGGCCCCGCAGGCTGCCCGGTTCAGACCAACACTTAGAGAAGCACTAGCCCGGAGGGTTAAAATAAAGATGACCCTCGGGCTCTGAAAACCCAAGGGGAAAAGGCTTAGGTTTTTAGGCAAACGTAAAACCAAGGTTGGGCCTTGCTGGAGGAGTTTTATTCAAAGCGCACTGTCAAGGGGTTCCCATAACACCCAGCCGCGTAAGGAACACAAAATCAAGGAACATAACACCGGTATGACGGAAATTAGGGCGACAAGAGTGGAAAAGAACACCAGGCATAAGGCCGAGCCTTCCACCCTTTACCAAGTATATAGATGCATTAATTAAAATAAGAGATATTGTGATATCCCAACATATCCATGTTCCAACATGGAACAAACTTCAACTTCACCTGCAACTAGCAATGCTATAAGAGGGGCTGAGAAAGCGGTAACATAGCCAAACAACGATTTGCTAGGAAGGTGGGTTAGAGGCTTGACATGGCAATATGGGAGGCATGATATAACAAGTGGTAGGTAGCGCGACATAGCGGTAGAGTGAACAACTAGCAAGCAAAGATAGAAGTGATTTTGAGGGTATGGTCATCTTGCCTGAGATCCCGCAAGGAATAAGAATGAGTTCAAGAAGTAGACGACCCAACGTAGTCGAACGAATCCTCACAACTTCAGAACAAAACCGAAGCTAATGAGAGAGGCAACCCGGAAAGAAGCAAGCAACATAGTAAACAACCATCAGATAAACATGGCATGACGAACAACCAAGTATGATGCATGCCCGGTTTAATGAGGCATGGCATGGCACAGTGCACAAACAATACTACAAATTAAGTGGAGCTCAATATGCAACGGAGTTGCATATTGAAGAAACACCACATTCAAACATTTAGTTCACTCTCGTTTATGTACCCAACAATATTAAATGTTTTAAACATGGCAAGAGGTGAAGCATAAAGAAACTATCTATTTAGGCAAGTTTAAATGAGGCCGGAAATAACAAACAACAATTCCGGAAAATCCTCATGTGCATATTTTTGAATTGGTACTGTTCTGTCTTAAACACAATTTTAGAGTTGTTAAACATGCAAAGTAAGTACATCATGTTAAACTATGCATTTTCTACCCCATTTACATATAAAGATTATTTGAAATGTAGGTACGGTTATTTAGTTATGAAATAATACATTTTAACATGGCATTATGCAAAATAAACACAAACAACATTTTAAACATGCATGAAAGTTGGAAATTATTAATCTACAAAAAAGTCTAAGCATTTTACATATAAAGTTTGTGGAACATTTTAAACATTTTAAACATGCATGTGTAGTGGAACGATTCCGCGGTGGATGAAATCCGCCCCAATCATCTCCAGGGTGCACTAAAAAAAAATACACTTCCGTGATGATACGTCTTTGTCACAGTAGGCCACGTTTTCTATCATGCATGTACATCCATGACAAATTTATGACCGAATCAAGATAGTCATACCTGTGCTTTAATACAATGCATGGTTATTTAGGTGTGAGCATTTTAAAATGATGGCAATTTTCTGTAATTATGCATGTGAAGGAAAAATTTAGCAAAATGGTCCAAGGGAAAAAAACGTCCACGAGCTGAAACTGTCTAGCCCAACAAGCATAGGAGAGGGGCTGGGCGCTGCTCACCATGGGCCAGGCCCAGTTCCGAGGGAGGCTGTAGAGGCGCTGGGCCTCGGATAGCGGGCAAGGAGGCGGCCCACGGGGCAGGACGCGGTCAATGTGCGACGAGCGGGACGGACGTCGGGATTCGACAGGGACGGGCAAAGCAGCTCTGGCAGCGATGCTCCGGCGATGCGGGGAACGGCGGGGAGGCCGGGAACAGGTGTGGGGTACCGGATCCGACCTCGGGGCACCAGATCCGGTTGGTGGCGAGGCCAAACTGCAGGGAGGCGTAGATCTCCACCGGCGACGGCGACCTGCGCGGGAGAGAGAGAAGGTGAGGTAGGGAGGAGAGGGGTAGGTCAGAGAGGAGGGAGAGGGATGGCATAGAGGCATCGGGGCATGCCTGTTGGGGTCGTTGGTGGCGGCTCCGGTGGCCGGAGAACTCCGGCGAGCACTGAGGGAGTCCTGGACTAAGGGGTCCTCGGGCGTCTGGCCTGCTAGCCATGGGCCAGACTGATGGGCTGTGAAGATGCGAAGACCGAAGACTGTACCCATGTCCGGATGGGACTCTCCTTGGCGTGGAAGGCAAGCTTGGCGACCGAATATGTGGATTCATTTCTTTGTAACAGACCTTGTGTAACCCTAGATCCTTCTGGTGTTTATATAAACCGGAGGACTTAGCTCGGATAGGAGAGATTAATTATCATAGCCATACAAGCTAGACCTCTAGGGTTTAGCCATTACGACCTCGAGGTAGATCAACTCTTGTAATACTCATATTCATCAATATCAATCAAGCAGGACGTAGGGTATTACCTCCATAGAGAGGGCCTGAACCTGGGTAAACATCGTGTCCATTGTCTCCTGTTACCATCGACCTTAGACGCATAGTTCGGGACCCTCTACCCGAGATCCACCGGTTTTGACACCGACATTGGTGCTTTCATTGAGAGTTCCACTGTGCTGTCACCAAAATTTTTGATTGCCCCTTCGATCGTCAATAATGACGCTATCCAAGGAGAAGCTTTCCTCCCCGGACAGATCTTCGTGTTCGGTGGCTTCGCACTGCGGGCCAACTCGTTTGGCCATCTGGAGCAGATCGAAAGCTACGCCCCTGGCCATCAGGTCAGATTTGGGAGCTTGAACTACATTGCGGACTTCCGTGGAGACTTGATCTTCACCGGATTCGAGACCGCGGTAGCCGCTCCCGGTCACCCCGATGATCATGACCTAAATCTGTCATCTGGCCGCATCCAAGAGATTGCTCCTGTAACCGCCCTGTCCCTAGATCCTGAGCAAGCTGTGACATCCAAGGACGGGAGCATCAACCCCACCACGGAGGACATGGATTCCACGGCGTTGGAGCCGCACATAGACTTAACCTCTCACGACGTTTTTGTCAGCGGAACTCCGGACTCATCTCCGGTCGTAAGTTCCGAACCACGTGAGCCCGGGGAAGCTGAGTTTGATCGTTTGTCGATCTTCGAATTCAGCGCTGCAGACATATTCCAGCACTCGCCTTTAGGCAATGTGCTAAACTCATTTAAAAACCTGTCCTTGGCGGAGGACTCACAGGCGAACTATATCCGACTCGAACTAGGGGCTGATCGCGGAGAATTTTGCTTCCCACCCGCCACCCACTTCATAGCCACGATCGAGGATTTGACCAATGAACTTGATTACGACTCTGAGGGCATCGACGGTATGTACAACGATGCCGGAGAAGAAGAGGTCCAGAACCCATTGTTCACCGGACGCTGGACGGGCACTTCCTCGTATGATGTATACATGGTGGATGAACCAAAAGAAAACAGTGGCGATGACAAGGAAGATCCAACTGAGGATAAACCTTCCGAAATACAATCCAAATGCCGGCGTCAGCGGCACCGCTCTATGTCACGCTGCAGTAAAGACAGCAATACCGGCACAGGAGAAGATAACACTCCAGAAGGTGCCGAAGACAACGAAGACCCCGTCGATACAACTAATGAATTAGATGAACGGGAAGGCGGGCATGTTAGCCCCGGTAAACAGGCCACACACGAAGATTCGAAGGATGATAATTACCTTCCGCTCTCCGAGGACGAGGTGAGCCTCGGCACCGAGGATTTCATCATGCCTGAGGAACCTCTTGAGTAGGAGCGCTTCAAGCGCCAGCTAATCGCCACTGCATGGAGCCTAAAAAAGAAGCGGCAGCAGCTTCAAGCTGACCAAGATCTGCTCAACGATAAATGGACCGATGTCCTAGCAGCTGAAGAATACAGCCTCAAGCCCAACCAAAAGCTACCCAAAGCGCGAATTGCTACCTCAGTTTGACGAGGAGGCGCCAGAATACATACATACATCCTACAATGAGGCTGACCGACCACCACGTGGTCGAGACAAAATGGCAACTCACGCCGAACACCAGCCAGCCCCGCCTCAGCATGCAGGTAGAGGTAAATTAGCCCACGGTCATACATATGACCTCCGGCAAAACCTAAACAATAAAGCAGGACATACTAGATAAATCTACAGATCACTAGGACGTGCCTCGACACGCGACAACGGCCACCTATTCGGACATGACAAACTTAGTCACGCACGGGCTGAAAACCGCAGACGGACTCCATCAGAGCTACGTCGTGATACGGCCCGATATAAAGGCGCCGCACACCCTCATTGCTTCACCGATGAGGTCCTGGATCATGAATTCCCAGAAGGGTTCAAACCCGTGAATATAGAATCATACGGTGGAACCACGGACCCGGCGGTGTGGATCGAAGACTTCATTCTCCACATTCATATGGCCCGCGGCGATGACCTCCACGCCATCAAATACCTCCCTTGAAAACTCAAGGGGTCTGCTCGACACTGGCTCTACAGTCTGCCTGCAAATTCTATTGGCAGCTGGGAGGACTTGGAAGAGGCCTTCCTCGATAAATTCCAAGGTACATACATTCGACCTCCGGACGCTGATGACTTAAGCCATATAGTTCAATAGCCCGGAGAGTCTACCAGGAAATTCTGGACTAGGTTCTTAACTAAAAAGAACGAAATCGTCGATTGTACGGATGCCGAAGCCCTAGTAGCCTTCAAACACAGCATCCGCGACGAATGGCTCGCTCGCCACCTCAGCCAAGAAAAGCCAAAATCCATGGCAGCCCTCACGGCACTCATGACCCGTTTTGTGCGGGCGAGGACAGTTGGTTGGCCCGTAGCAAAAACAATGCAAGCGACGCCGGCACCCTTGAAGATAAAACTAGCAAAGTCAACTGTCGACGCAACACATACAAGAGTCGAAACAAAAGTGATAACACTGAGGACACGGCGGTCAATGCCGGATTCAGGGGCTCTAAGTCCGGTCAGCGGAAGAAGCCGTTCCAAAATAACAATTCAGGCCCATCTAGCTTGGACCGCATACTTGATCGTCCGTGCCAAATTCATGGCACCCCAGACAAACCACCCAATCATACAAATAGAGATTGCTGGGTTTTTAAACAGGCCGACAAATTAAACGCCGAAAACAGGGAAAAGGGATCGCAAAGCAAGGACGATGGCGAAGAGACCCAACAACCGAACACAAGGGGATAGAAGAAGTTTCGCCCTCAAGTCAAAATGGTGAACATGATATACGCTACCCACATCCCCAAGAGGGAGCGCAAGCGTGCGCTCAGGGACGTCTATGCGATAGAGCCAGTCGTCCCAAAATTGAACCGATGCTCGTCATGCCCAATCACTTTTGATCGTCGGGATCATCCGACCAGTATCCATCACGGTGGCTTAGCTGCACTGGTCCTAGACCCAATAATTGATGGGTTCCACCTGACTCGCATCCTTATGGACGGATGTAGCAGCCTCAATCTGCTCTATCACGATACAGCGCGAAAAATGGCATTAATCCATCTCGGACCAAGCCCACCAGGACTACCTTCAAAGGAGTCATGCCAGTTGTAGAGGCCCACTGTACGGGCTCAATCACACTAGAGGTTGTCTTCGAATCTCCGGCCAACTTCCGAAGCGAGGAGTTAATCTTTGATATCGTTTCTTTCTGCATCGGCTATCACGCACTACTCGGACGAACTACGTTCGCTCGATTCAAGGCAATACCACACTATGCTTATCTCAAGATCAAGAGTCCCGGTCCATGCGGCGTCATAACAGTCAACGGAAATACGGAATGCTCCCTCCATACAAAAGAGCACATAGATGCCTTAGTAGCAGAAGTACAGAGCGGCCTTCTCAAGCAGAACCTTAATTCGGCTGCCGAGTCCGCGGACACCGTTAAGAGGGTCTGAACTACTCTGTAGCGGGAGAGCTCGGCTCGTCAGGAGCTCGACTAGCAATTCAGCCTCCGTCGCAGTTCCGATCAAGTGGTGGCATTCGTGCCGCGCATACATAACTACGCACTCAAAATTCCATGGGCATTGACGGAGGCATAGCTAGCTTGTGGTTCGTAGTACGGCTCAACCGACACCGGATACACACATACTTTCACTTTTACTTGTTTCCTTTTCAGGTCTCAATCCCACAGGCACCATCTGCTGATCGGGTGATCGGTCCTCTTAAAGGATAAACACACCAAGACGGCGAGAAACGCAGACATATGGGGGACTTTTTAGGTGATTCCGTTAATGATAACTTTACCTGTTTTTTAGGACCCACATGCAGCTCTCCCTTGGTTTTGGCGTGTCAAATAGCCTGTTGCTTATCGCACTACATGTATCAATGCACCTTGACGTACTAATTAAATTACCATGAGAATAGTTTGCGGCTGGAGCTGTAGGACTCCAACTTTTTACCTTCGTACCTTTTCTGTTTTCTTTCTTCTTCTTTTTCTTTTCAGCTCCCCTGTGGATAATCCTATGAGGTAGCACCTATACACTTTGGTATGCTTGATGTTTGCCAGGGGCTTCATAGCACCCCACATTACGGCAACAAAAGTCCGAACCATTTTTATAAGTATAGTTCGGCACCCTGAATTTAGCATTATATGCATTGGCTCTGAATCATGTGTTTGGTCAATAGTTGGGTTGCCCGGCTCCTGTGCTTGCTACCTTACATTCTGCTATATCGCCTAAGGTAGTAAAGGGAGAACTACTACGATTATGCCTTTGGTTTAGCCAAAGGAGCACCTCAGTAGAGAAAGACGAAAATTGATTGTCATGATGCGGCGAGAGCCGGTCAGCTGTTCGGAGGTTGCAAATCGATGGAGATTTCTTCCGCATTACGCGAAGGATTGGTACTGCCCGATCAGACGCTTATAGCACTCTAGTTCAGATACTAGGGGTTGTGCCCATGTTTTTATTGTCGCACTCCTATGGCTAAGTGAGGGCGTTACAGCCGCATAGTCTGGTTGTGTGGTTCGTTGCGCTAAACAACTCCTTCAAGGACCATATAATTGGATCAAGACTATTTAGATTCCATCCCGAACACCCCCATACTACCTACGTGGGGGCAGAAGCCGAGGACTGGTTAACCCTTAGATTTCATACAACACGGCTGCATAGGAAGTAAAAATTTAAAAACATAATAAGCATGATATTGCATAAACTCTTTGTTTCATCATACAAGGCGGAGGGAGCTCGCATACATTCATTCAAAGATAATGTCTTTTTCACAGTGATCCGCAACAACGCGGGATCCCTCCAGGACACCATCAAAATACAACTCGGGTCGGTCGTGCTCCTTGCCCTAAGGCGGCCCCGCGGTCATTAGCTTATTGGCATCCGTCTTCGCCCAGTGCATTTTGACACGGGCAAAGGCCATCCGTGCACCTTCGATACAGACCGACCACTTTATAAGGTCAAGCCAGGGGCATACATCAACAAGCCGCTTCACAAGTCCGAAGTAGCTGCTAGGTATCGGCGCGGCAGGCCATAGTCGGACTATCAACTCCTTCATGGCTAGCTCGGCCACCTTGTGCAGCTCGACCAACTGTTTTAGTTGGTCGCTGAAGGACACCGGATGTTCGGGTCCAAGATATTGAGACCAGAACAGCTTCTCCGTAGAACTCCCTTCCTTGGCTGGATAGAACTCGGTAGCGTCTGATACGCTGCGCGGCAAATCCGTAAACGCCCCTATAGAGCTCCAAATTCAGGTAAGTAAAATGAACGCTTCCTTCACAGACTTGCTTTGCATAATGAAAGCCTTACCCACCGCGATCTTCCGAGCCGCCTGGATTTCCTGAAGGGCGCTCTGGGCTTCGGCTCGAGCCTCCAACACGCTCTAGAGGGCCTTCGCAAGTTCGGACGCTTGCGTCTTAGAATCACGCTCCAATGAATCGCACTTCTTGACGGCGTCCTGGAGATCTTGCTGAACCTCGCCGACCCGGGCCTCTTGCTTCTCGCGCGCGGTGCGTTCCTTGGCCGCTTTGTCCTCGGCCTTCTCTAATGCCTTCTTGAGGGCTACCACCTTGGTCGTGGCCCCTAATAAAGTCCATAGCACTTTAGTCAGCACGAACCATTCACCCTTCCTAAACATACACGCGGGTTACTGCATACCTTTGCTGTCCTCCAGCTGCTTCTTCACGAGGCCGAGCTCTATCTCGGCCCACTCCAGGTTCTGCTTCAGTCCAAAGACCTCTGTAGTGTGAGCGGCAGCAGCCAGCAGCGACGCGTGCTTATTCACATAGACATATTATGTTAGACTCCTGTGAAAATTATTTTGATCCCCTGTTCGGCTTTTCCTTTCCGGACACCGAATAGAGTATCAGGGGCTACTGTCCACATTGTGATATTTTTTCTACAATTATTACCTCAAAGCCTGTTAAAAGGCTAGTGCAGGCCTCGGTCAGTCCGCTTTTCGCGGACTGAACCTTTTCGATCACCGTACCCATAAGGACACGGTGCTCATCCACAATGGAGGCGCCTCGCAGCGCTTCCAGCAGATTGTCCGGTGCCTCTGGTTGGACAGAGGTCATCGGTGGAACACGCACACCTCCTCCTTTTGGCGAAGGCCGTTCACTGGACTCTGGAGCGGTGTAGGTCTCCGGAATGGTATCCGGCTGAGGGCCGAAGAGCACTTGGCCCCCACTGCCATTCCCCATGGGGGATTTTTTTTCCCATGTGTCCGGCAGCCGAGGAGTCATCCTGTGGCGCCACCTTAACAATTTCTGGAATCTCCCCCTTGTCTGGGAAGATCTTTTGGGATGCCACCTCATCATCGCCCTTGGGTGAGGCAGAATGAGCGGGCGGCGGAGACATGCTAGCCATCTCCTTTGAGTCTAGCGAATCCTCTGTCGAGGATCGCGGGCAGCCGTCGTGGGCCGGACTGTAATGGCATAGTTTAAACATATTAATATTATAAACTGGAAGGGTCGGGTATTGGGAGGTGCATAGGGTTTTGGTACTTACGAGGCAGCCCGAGGCTTGGTTCGGGGCATTCGCTCCAGACTGCTTTTGACATCCCATGCGGAGTTATCCACAACAGAGCCCTTCCCCCTCTTGGGCGCCCTCGCCTCCAGATTCATGGAGGCCTCTCTTTTCTTCATTCCCCCCTCCAGGGGGAAGCTGCTTTCTTCTTCCTCCTCGCCGTCGTCTTCGGCGACCAAAGAGTCAGTCTCGTCCTCGGACGACAAGTCTGAAGCACCCTTTCGGCGAAGGCCTCCTGCCACCTTTGGCCGTCTTCTTGGCCTTCTTCTCCGGCACATCATAAGGAGCCGAAAATAGAATCTTCGTTAGGAGTGGGGTTTCCTCATCTTCGGGAAGTGGAACTGGACAATTAATCCGCCCCGCTATGTCGATCCAGGCCTGAAAATTGATAGGAAGGCTTAGACTCCTTCCCAAAATATGCCAGTAAAGGATATACCTTGAATACATGAAAGAACTTACCGAATTGGCCTGGCGCTTTAAGCTAAGCCCAAGATCTTTGGTCGTGGGCGGTGGTGTCTCGCCGGCCGTGAAGAGCACTTTCCAGATATCTTCGTGTGTTGTGCCGAAGAGATCTAATAGCATCTGGTGCTTGGCCGGATCTAACTCCCACAAATAGCAAGTCCGGCGTTGGCACGGAAGGATCCGGCGAATGAGCACAACCTAGAACATGTTGACGAGTTTGATCCTCTTGGTTATCATGTTCTGAATGCACGTCTGGAGCCCAATCAGCTCGCTGGAAGAGCCCCAGGCGAGGCCCTTCTCTTGCCAGGAGGTGATCCACAGTGGAGCTCCGGATCGAAATTCGGGGGTCGCCGCCCAGTTGGTGTCGCGCGACTCGGTGATGTAGAACCACCCCGATTGCCACCCCTTCACCGTCTCCACAAAGGAGCCTTCGGGCCATGTAATGTTGGGCATCTTGCCCACCATAGCGCCTCCGCACGTTGCCTGTTGGCCTCTCACCACCTTTGGCTTTACATTGAAAGTCTTCAGCCATAGGCCGAAGTGAGGCGGGATGCGGAGGAAGGCCTCGCAAATGACTATAAATGCCGACATGTTGAGGACAAAGTTGGGGGCTAGATCATGGAAGTCTAGACCGTAGTAAAACACCAGTCCGCAGATAAACGAGTGGAGAGGGAATCCCAGCCCACGGATGAAATGTGCGAGAAACACAACCCTCTCATGGGGTTCTGGGGTAGGGACGATATGTCCTTCGGCCGGGAGATGGTGAACGATCTCCTTGGTGAGGTATCCAGCCTCTCGAAGCTCCTTGATGTCTTTCTTCTTAACAGAAGAAGCCATCCACTTGCCACCTGCTCCGGATCCGGACATGGTTGGAGTGTTTTCTCCGGAGAGGGAAGCTAGGGCTTGGGAGGTGGAGCTCTAAAATGGATGAGCGGAGGATGGAGAAGGTAGGGGTGAGTAAAGACGAATCCTTATCCACTTATAAAGGCCGCGAATATCAAACGCCTCCCTGCTCGCCTTAAAACTCGCCTATTCCCAAGGGTTGTGTAAACGGCACGGTTGGGTTACCCACGCCCCTATTGATGAGAATCCCTTAATAAGGGGACACGATCTCTGCTTTGACAAGACGTGCCAATGGCAACCGCGTCTCGAAACATGGAGCGGCAGACGAAAAATGGTTCGAAATTATGACCGGACGGACGTGATGTCATGTTGTAAAAAGTTGTCAGCGGATTGGACTCGTGGATTATTGTATTCTCTCTACGGTTGTGTGTGGTGTGTGTTACAGATCCGAACACGATCAATTCGTCCGAAGATTATTTTGGAGTTCGGAAGGAGGAACCCGCATTGCAATGTCGAAGATAGAACTACGCGCTGGATCTATTATCATTGAAGCCAGGTTCTGGGGCTACTGAGGGAGTCCTGGACTAAGGGGTCCTCGGGCGTCCGGCCTGTTAGCCATGGGCCGGACTGATGGGCTCTGAAGATGCGAAGACCGAAGACTGTACCCGTGTCCAGATGGGACTCTCCTTGGCATGGAAGGCAAGCTTGGTGACCGAATATGTAGATTCCCTTCTTTGTAACCGACCTTGTGTAATCCTAGATCCTTCTAGTGTCTATATAAACCGGAGGACTTAGTACGGATAGGAGAGATTAATTATCATAGCCATACAAGCTAGACCTCTAGGGTTTAGCCATTACGATCTCGAGGTAGATCAACTCTTGTAATACTCATATTCATCAATATCAATCAAGCAGGACGTAGGGTATTACCTCCATAGAGAGGGCCCGAACCTGGGTAAACATCGTGTCCCTTGTCTCCTGTTACCATCGACCTTAGACGCACAGTTCGGGGCCCCCTACCCGAGATCCGCTGGTTTTGACACCGATAAGCGCGAGGCGGCGACGGGGTCGAGCGGGAGTCGCGGTTGCTGCTGGATCGGGAGTTCTCCCGCACGAGAAGCTCGGACGCGAGGGCGGTGGCGTCTCGGGCCCATCTCGACCCGGGGCGAGCTCTGTGCGGGCTCAGGCAGGCCGCGGTGGAGTGGGCACGGGGAGGACGTGTGGAGGCTTCCAATTGGCTGCGCGCGATAGCTGGCAGCGGCGCGGCCTATGGGACGGAGCCAAGTGGCGGAGAGGAGGTGGTCGGTGTCGTATTACGAGGAGAAGGTGGGAGGTGGCAGCGGCTGATGATTTGGGGGCGCTGAATTCGAGGAGGGGGGTTAGCTGCTTCCCAAAATGGCAAGGGGGGGTTTAAATAGGAAAGGGGGGTTATGATTAGGGTTAGGAGGGGGGTTTCATCTGTATGCGGGCATCAGGTCTCGATCCGACGGTCCGAAGTGGACGGGATAAGTAGCTGGGATAGGTGGGCTGTGGAGAGGCCGTGGGATGAGAAGAGAGAGAAGCAGAGCGGCCCGGCGACGGTTTCCGGAGACCGAAAACGTCCAATGATAGACCGGCTATACTGCCGCTATAGTTATCCGTTGGGGCATCAAACGGACTCCAAATGCGATCAAACTTGGCAGGCGGCCTACCTACAACATAACAAGACCGCACACCAACTCTCATGCCATTCCGAGAACATTTTCCGGCCACTTATAAAATAATATTTCGGAGGTGCTGCGGGCGCGTGCAAGTGTGTATGGGCTCAGATCGTACAACGGAAAGAACTAGGAGACCCGAACGAATGCAAGTTTTGAAAACATGATGATGCAATGCACATGATGACATGGCAAGATGCAACACGCAAGAAAAGGCATGCAATGACGGTGAATAACTGGAAGACACCTGGCGCATCAGACTCAGGGCGTTACAATACTCCACCACTACAAGAGGATCTCGTCCTGAGATCTAAGGATTGCACCGGAGAGAAACGGAAGAGGAAGAGAAGAGGTAAAACTAAGTTGCTTCTTGACAAAAGAGTGAAACCAAAGAACCTTAGAGGTTGAACAACTTGAAAGAAAGAATACAACAAAGATGAACAAAGTTGAAAACACTTCGTTAGAAAAGAAGAACAAGGAACATTACTAGAACTTTGTAGGTTGAAAGACATAAGAAAAGGGTTGCAATGGACAAGAAGTACATGCAAGCACTCCGGTTGACACGAGATGTACAAGGAACGGTAAAGATCAATTATGACAACACTCCGGTTGGAAAATGGAGGCACAGAATATGAACTTGACAAGATGAGAGGATACTTGATGAAATCAACAACACACTTCCTCCGGAACTATTGAAAGAATGGCACAAGGGGTAAGAAAGATTTCAGACAGCACTCCGGTTGAGAAGGGAGGCAAAACATGATAAGATGAGAGAACTTGAATGAAGGACACGACACTCCGGTTGAATGGACAAGCACGAAAAGAGCACATTCCTCACAATCCGAGATGATGAGTGAAGAGAGCAACATCACAAAGCCTCCGGAAGGAAGAATAGAAGATATATCATAGCAATAATAGAATGGAGAAGGAAATGCCAACTTCTACCACAAATGAGTTTGAAAGCATCCTTATAAAGAAGGATTGAATGGAGTTGTTGGAAAAAACCTACAATGAACTGAATAAGCTTGTAGTGGGCTTATGGAAAACATCTCAAAACTGAGGTGAAATTCTGCCACTTACGGAATCAATTGCTTGCTTCAGAGCAACGAAGAGATGAAAACATCTTTCATTGCGAGAATAGGAGGAAACTTGGATTATTGATAAGCACCAAAATAGGAACATTCCTTAGGGAAGGCTTTAGGTGAAATATAACCCAAGATAACTCCAACGAAGAGATTAAGGGATTTAAAATACCTCATTCTTGATAACTTGTGAGTCATGAAACACGAAGGGAAATTATCAAGAATGAGATAACACCACCTCAAAAGATAAGGGAGAAGGGATTGAAATTTGAAATGCAAGATGAAGAATACTTGAGCTCCTCTGAAAAGAATCTCAATGAACACTTCGAGAAGGAATTAAATCCTTGATGAACCATCATGTAGAGCCTCCATGAAGTACTCCGGTAATAAAAGGATGATAGAAAGAAAGAGAAGTTGAAAACACAAGGTGAATCTGTCGGTGTTCTAGGAATGGGGGTCCCCAGACTTGCCTCCCTATGGCCCACGGCGTGGCTCTACGAGCAGGCCCGTACGACCCATCTTCACCGGCAAGGATTCAAGACCCTCGTGGGGGGCCAAACCTCGCGAGGCGAGCGACACAAGACCTCCTCAGGAGCGGCCTCACCAGGCTGGCTCGCGAGGGGCAGAGAGTTCAAGTCCAGGAGAACCTCGCGAGGTTCTAGTGACGTGAGCCATGACGACCAAGGCCAGGCGGGCGCCAGCGCGCACAGTGTCCTTGTTTCCTCTTCGGTGCTAAGGAAGCAGGTGCAGGCGCGGAGTACCGAGGCTTCAAGCAAAGGTTTCCATATCAGTGCAACAAGACCAAGACCAGAAGGACAGCAAGACGGAGGTCACCGTGGAGCCCAAGACGGCGTCACCACCAGAGCATTTGGCAGGCGAAGACTGCTTTTGTCAGGATAAGCTGTACTAGTTGTCCCCTTTCGAATTGGCCGTTGTTGGTTCCCTTCCCACTAAATATTTGGGGAGAGGACCAGGGCCTCTATAAATAGGACTAGCTACCACCATAGCTGGAGAGGTGAGATCGAGAGAGACCAGAACAACGACAAGTTCTCCAAGCACAAGAACACCTCTCCTCAGGAGGCTGTTCTTCCCCTTGTACTATTCACCCTCAGCCCAAGAGGCAGTCCACCACACCGCACTAGAGTAGGGTATTACGCCACAATGGTGGCCCAAACCAGTATAAATCTTGTGTCCTTTGTGTTGTGAGTCCGTCGAGTTAGTTCGTAAGATCTTAGCTGAGTTAGGATGTGGATTGGTAGGGGGAAGATCTTCGCGTGCACCCAAGTGTTCGAACCTTGAGGGTTTTGCCGGAACTCGTGATCCGATATTTGGCATGCCAGATAGGGGTGCACCGGAGCTTCTCTCCCGCCGGTCGACTCACCAACGCTTTGTGGTTCTGATGTCCGGCGACTCAAGGACCAACGCCGACCACTGGGCAGCCTGACCGGCCCGGGCGGTGCTGCCTGCCTAGGAAGACCTCAACTCTGCACTCCAAGGGGCCCGAGCGCCACCAGACACTGCGGGGCGCGGGCGGCGCGGCCAGGCGCCATCCACCCTCACCCCATGACAGGTGCGGGCTGCTGCAAGGTCCGCAAGCCACGCCGCGACAACGGCGCCGCACATCCGGAGGGAGTAAGCAAACATGCGAGCTGCACTCATGGTGCCACAGGAGCTGCTACGATGCCGGCTGATGGAGAGCGGCCGGGATGCACTGCTGGAGCGCGTCACTGAGCTACTGGACACTGCAGGTTCAGGAGTGCCGCCCTTCTGTTCTCTGCTCACGCCATGAGCTGCGGCCGGGTCGCATGGCGGGCCAAGCCGCGCTCGCGTGCCTACAGGCGCACCACCAGGCTTCATCGACACCGGCACGACCAACGGGGCTGCACGCCCGCTCGCGCCCGCGCCACCTCTGCTGGGTGCGGGCACGAGCGCTGCCACCTACGGTCCAGGCGGGATGCAGCCTTATCATCGTCAAGGTGGCACGCTGGGTCGGGCGACATGGAGCATGGGGCACTACGGTAAGGTCTTTGAGGCGGCGGCCTCGGAGGCCTACGTGCGCCGCATGGTGGACCAGGAGTACGTGCTGGAAGACGACCCTGGCTCACTACTCGAGCCGAGCTGGGAGGAGGAGGCGCTAGAAGCCGGCACCTTTCAGGACCCCTCCGGGAGCCTCGCCAACCGCGCCGATGACAACTTCTACAGGGTACAACTAATTCCTCAGGAGCAGGCTTACGCTAACCATGGTACGCAGGGGGATCAGGTCACAGCAGCAGATGGCGGTCCCGGCTCGTCGGCCTCCCTCCCGCCAGGGGGGCACGCTGGGGACTGCAGGAAGGAAGCCGGGACGAAGCCCCTCCTCGACGCTGCGCGGAACAAGGCGTCCCGCGGAGGTAGGCCCTCTGTCGGGGAGGTGCTCCAGAGCCTACCCCCGCAGAGGACCCATGGTTGTTGAGGGCGCCGCTGCCGTCCCCTCTGCCCTCGTTGGTTCCGTCCTGGTCTCCGGTCGTCCCGACGGTGGTAGGGGCGGCGCAAGGCGGGGCCCTCGTCTGGCGATATGAAGTAAGGCTCACACCTGTGAAGATCGCTGCCCGTGACACTCTCACGTAATAACGAGTGGGGCTGTACACGCCCCGTAGTCTCAGGAGTGCCGCCCTCGGGCCTAGGGGGCTCCCTTCCACGTCCTAGTGGCAGCACTTAGCTCCGTGCTCGTGAGAAGACTTGAAGACAAGAAGACTAGACTAGGTGCCGGACGTGGCCATTTGCTTTTGATCCCCTTTGTCGGTGGGAATGACACCTATGGGATCATTGGGATCCCTTCTACGGTTAGCGGGCGCGGGGTCATGACAAGAGCAGGTTTAGGAGAAAGCACACGGATCGTTTACCCAGGTTCGGGCCGCGAGGATGCGTAAAACCCTAGCCTTGCTTTGGTGGATGTATTGAGTGTTCTTGAGCTTTCCGAACTAGCTACGGTGGTTGTCCCGTTCAAAAAGCCGAATCCCTCTCCTGGTCGCCTCGGGCCTCCTTTTATAGGAAAAAGGGGCTGCCACAGCGGCACACAGGTGGTGGAGAGGTCTACAGTGCGCGAGCTTATCGCACGGCAATATGGGACAAAGTGCATTAAATGCACTACGTAGGTGTCCATTAGCTTTATCGAGGACGGGAACGAGGCCTGTCCCGTCCATCGCCGCTTCACCTTGCTTCGACACGCGCCCAGGCTGGCATTGCATGCAATGCCATGTAGGCAGGCAGGCAGCTGAGGTGGCGCGGTGGTATGGCCTTTAGGAAGATCTGCATGCCGACACGCAGGTGCTTGCTGATTTGGCCTGGAAGCTACATGTTGCCACGCAGGTGCCTGCCCAGCTGTTGGGTTGGTAGCTGCATGCGAACGGTGGCAGAGTCTTGGCTGGTGCGAGCCTGGCAGTAGCCCTGCTGACGACCTCGGCAAGGGTCTTGCCGGGGGCTTGGCAACGGTCTTGCCGTGGCGCTGCTGTCATCCCCGGCAAGGATCTTGCCGGGGGTCTTGTGGATTTCCTCAGCTATGATCCTGTCGAGGGTCCCCGTCTTCTAGTCCTCATCTAAACTCATATATTTATGAGCTTGACGAAGATTTGCATGCCACCACAGAGGCGCCTTCCGAGCCTTGGTTCCAATGCAGTAGGTTAGGTTGGAGCCGGTGGGCTAAAGGGTGGTTTACTCCGCTGGCATCCGGCAAGTTGCCCCGGCAAGGCTCTTGCCGGGGCTGCGGGGGGCCGCCTCGGCAAGGATCTTGCCGAGGGAGTCCACCTCGCCCTCTTGCCCTCCTATGCTCCCGGTCTTGGCGTCGCCTTGGTCGTCTTATGCCTTGGCTTCTCTCCGGCTTCCCTCCTCTGTCCTGCTAAGTGTGGCCGCGACGCGTGGCTCTGACTGCCCGTGCACAAGTAAAGGGGTCAAAAGGAGAGCCCCTACTTTTGTACACCGATAAGAGCCCCCGGGCCTGGGCCACACATAAGCGCGATGCATTGTTGGGCTAGGCCCAGAACGGTGTGCAAGCAGGTGGGGCGGATTTTATCGTAGTAATTTCTCGTCCACTGCGCTTCCCCACGACCCGTGTTGAACGCGCGATGTGGAGGGTCGTGCGTGACGTGGGGGTCATGCGTGAGGTGGTTCCTGCATGCATGCATCACATCGTGGTAAAGAGGCAGCTCGTGCCTTCCCCATAAAAGGAGGAAGGCGCAGAGGCACGGCCCATTTACACGGGTGGACTCGCATCGTGGCCTTCAAGGCGCCCGCGCCCCACGATCACGGAGTGGGGAGCGGCCGCTTCACCTGTCCCTTCAATGTTGCTCGCTCGTCATGTGTCCCTCATGCAGGTGGCAGGAGGTGGAGGCGGGAAACCGGGTCGTTGCTGATTGGGGCAGCGGGCCAGTGCTGATTCCCTGCACCCCCGATGACCGGATTGGTTGAGTGGGGTGGCCGAGCCCCCACTCCGCCCCTTTATAAGGAGGGGAGGGGGCAGCATTCCAGATTCTTCCATCATCTGTCTCCTTCCATCTCAACTTCTTCCTTCCATCTGCCATGGCGAGAGGAAGCGCTGGCCCTTCGACGGTGGCGGCGAGGGTCGCTGCCCGCGAGCGCGTTCCTCCTTCCCAAGAGCTAGTGGCGGCGGAACCGGCCACGAGAGGAAGGTGGAGGGGCGAGGTAGAGGTCGTCGTGGCGCTCGGGGGAGAGGAGGATGGGGCGGCGCATCGGCCTCGCCTCCGCCAGCGATGCCTCCCCCGACAGAGCACCACGTCGAGACCAGCCCCGCGAGTTCTTCATCAGGCCGTGCCGGCCACCGCGTCGCCGCCTCCGTCTCCCTACTACCTTTGCTCGGGAGATGGAGCTCGATCCACCCTAGAACCTCTAGTTGCACATGAAGGGCTGCGGGAACGGCGGCACGCGGGTCGACGTCGACTTCCCTGCCCCTCATGTCATGTACCTATTGGAAATATGCCCTAGAGGCAATAATAAAAGCATTATTATTATATTTCCTTATTCATGATAATTGTCTTTATTCATGCTATAATTGTGTTATCCGGAAATCGTAATACATGTGTGAATAGCAGACACCAACATGTCCCTAGTAAGCCTCTAGTTGACTAGCTCGTTGATCAACAGATAGTCATGGTTTCCTGACTATGGACATTGGATGTCATTGATAACGAGATCACATCATTAGGAGAATGATGTGATGGACAAGACCCAATCCTAAACATAGCACAAGATCGTATAGTTCGTTTGCTAGAGTTTTCCAATGTCAAAGTATCTTTCCTTAGACCATGAGATCGTGTAACTCCCGGATACCGTAGGAGTGCTTTGAGTATACCAAACGTCACAACGTAACTGGGTGACTATAAAGGTAGACTACGGGTATCTCCGAAAGTGTCTGTTGGGTTAACATGGATCAAGACTGGGATTTGTCACTCCGTATGACGGAGAGGTATCACTGGGCCCACTCGGTAATGCATCATCATAATGAGCTCAAAGTGACCAAGTGTCTGGTCACAGGATCATGCATTACGGTACGAGTAAAGTGACTTGCCGGTAACGAGATTGAACGAGGTATTGGGATACCGACGATCGAATCTCAGGCAAGTAACATATCTTAGTTTCTTGCTCGTTCTTCGTTTGCTTGCAGGAAACAGGCCCTCGTGGTCAGGTTGATCGTGCTTCGGCATGGTCAATAACCCCTCGGAAGTTGGTTTAGCGATTGCTAAGACGCGGCTTCTCGCACGTTCGTAGTCGGGTCATCATGGTCAACTCCCACAGAAAAAATAGCCATCTCATTGAAACATTGTCTCCGTTCCAGTTTTTTTCCGTCCCATCTCCCAATTTCGTTGGTTTTTTCATAGGTTTTTTTCGTGGATTTTTCTTCGTCCCCCCCCCTTCAGCGGTTTATTTTCGCGTCACCCTCTCACACAATGGAAGAAATCTGAACATATCAGAATTTTTCATACTGGCGCAAATTATTTAGTAATGTAGAATCAATCAAGATCAATCTCTAAAGATCAAATCTAATCTCTACTCCTAATGGAGTAGTTGGTAGTCTCCGTTTCGGGTTTTTTTCGTCCCACCTCCCAATTTCGCCGGTTTTTTCATAGGGTTTTTTCGTAGATTTTTTTCGTCCCCTCCCCCACTTCATCGGTTTATTTTCGCGTCACCCTCTCACACAATGAAAGAAATTTGAACATATCAGAATTTTTCATGCTGCGCAAATTATTTAGTAATGTAGAATCAATCACGATCAATCTCTAAAGATCAAATCTAAATTAACTAACATTACCTTAAATCGCTCAATCACATTAATTAGAAGACAAATAATCTCTATCTCTACTACCTAAAACAACCGTAAGGATCCGTCTCCCGTCTTATGCCGTCGATTTTCGTCGCTCTCCTCTCCCACACCTGTTTCCACCAGAAAAAACACTCAACCGCCGAGGAGACCACCCGACCTATCTCTCTCGAAAGGCACCAATCGATTCCTCTAGCCCTACCTCTCTCCTAATCTGGGCATCGACGATCGACATAGCAGATAACACTCAACATCGCCCACCCCCTCTCTTCCCATCTCGCGGGAAGCAGAGGAGACCGGCCTCTTCCAGATCGGCCCCGGGGTCACCGACGCGGACGACCGAGGGACTCGGCGCTGCCGGTCGGAGCTACATCGCCCACGATGTCGAGTAGGGCATGTGCAAGAGCTCTTGGCCTTCTGGGGCTGCCGCCGCATGACTTGTATCGTCAGGCCGTCATGGTGTCGGTCCAGCCGCCGGCTACACAAGGGTCCTCTCCCTCTCCCTCTCAGTGTGTATTCCCCTTCCTCTTCCCCCAAATTAAGACTGCTATGTTGCCTATTGTTGTGCTTCAGGTCTTCAGGTCGGCAGCGGCAACTTGGGACTTGGAGAGTAGCTTTTTGTGGTAGGGCATGCACAAGAGGCGTGACCTGCTGGTAGCTGTCCAGGGTATGCGATTCCAACCATCCAACTTTTTTTTGTCCTTGAGCAGGTGCTCCAGACGCCCTTTTGAGTTTCTGAGCATGTCTTAGCCTACAGATTCGTCTACACGGGCCACTAAAGCAGGGAATTCAGGCCAGGGGATCAATTTGTAATCATGGTTAAACAAATTATAATCATGATCTTAACAGGCTAACTGAATTCGATTGGGCCATCATCACAAGCATGTCCACAACTAGACCTCAATGGCTCCAACAGTATGGACCTGTAGGTATTTGATGTTTTGATCTACCAGTTTATGCATTCAGGTATAACTTAGGCTAAGCAATACTACTTTCATTGGGTTTTCAGTACTTGTATTTAATGTGCGTACAGAGATTCCGAAATAGCTATTTCCATATTTGATTGTTCTGAATGAGTAGTGCCTGCAAAACTTGCACCATGCTACTAAAATGTTTGCAACATATGGACGTGAATTTTGAGGACATGCGGCCACCCGCTGCCGTTATCTCATGCGTCGGCAGCGCGTCGTGATCGATGGCTAATATAGCATCTTGCCTCCCAACTTGCAATACTACACAGTGCTAATTTCTTATGAAATGGGAATACGCCTGTTATACCCTCACGCGTGTGGGCCCGCACACATTTATCATAGTAGGAATACATCCTTGTCCGTTAGCGATTCATCCTGCGAGGGACGCCCGTCCGGGGTGGGTCATAACTGCTCCGCTGCAGTGCGTGTTAATTGAAGTAATCAATTCATGATGGGTGTTGTTATTCGGTTCAGGGGAGCTGGGCAATGACTTCAATTGGGCAATTTATGGCATACACTGCTGTTTGGTGTACACACAGGCACAGTTACACTCGATGTATTTGCACACGTTTTGTGATTAGAGACGGGCTAATTGCAGCAGGGGCGTCGGTCCACAAAGGTGGCTAAATAATTTATTGATAGACCAGCTCGCAGCCTGCATGAGCAAGCTAAACGTACTGGGTGATACATGCAGCTCGGCCAGCAAAAAGTAGAACATATGAAAAAAACAGCAGTCCCTACGCAGAGGGGATAAGCTATGTAGTTCTGAGGAGGCAGCTCATGGCCAAGGTGTAACACCCTCGATGCGACTATATCTCCCACGTGTCGAGGCACGACTTAGAGGCATAATCGCATTGAAGGCATATGTCGCAAGTGAGGTAATCTTCACACAACCCATGTAATATAATAAGGGAAAGAGATACATAGTTGGCTTACAATCGCCACTTCACACAATTACATGAATAAAGCATTACATCAACCAAATTCAAACAGGGTCCGACTACGGAACCAAAATAAAAGAAGAACCCCAAATGCGACAAAGGTCCCCGATCGACCCCAACTGGGCTCCACTACTGATCAACTAGAACGAAACAACACAAAGAACAAGATCTTCATCGAGCTCCTCCTGAGCTTGGTTGCGTCATCTGCACGGACTCATCGCCACCTGCAAGCTGGTTTTGGAAGTATCTGTGAGCCACGGGGGCTCAGCAATCTCGCACCCTCGCGATCAAGACTATTTAAGCTCATGGGTAAGGTAAAGGTATGAGGTGGAGCTGCAGCAAGCGACTAGCATATATGGTGGTTAACATACGCAAATGAGAGCGAGAAGAGAAGGCAAAGCACGGTCGATAAAAGTATGATCAAGAAGTGATCCTGGACTACCTACGTCAAGCATAACTCCAACAACCGTGTTCACTTCCCGGTCTCCGCCGGAAAGAGACCATCACGGTTACACACGCGGTTGATTCATTTTAATTAAGGTCAAGTTCAGGTTTTCTACAACCGGACGTTAACAAATTCTCATCTGCCCATAACCGCGGGCACGGCTTTCGAAAGTTCAAATCCCTGCAGGGTGTCCCAACTTAGCCCATCACAAGCTCTCACAGTCAACGAAGGAATAGACCTCCACCCGAGACGTTCCGATCAGACTCGGTATCCCGGTACAACAAGACATTTCGACAGGGTAAAACTAAACCAGCAACACCGCCCGATGTGCCGACATCCTGATGGGAGCTGCACATATCTCGTTCTCAGGGCAACACCGGATGAGACATCCTACGAGTAAAATCAGCCCTCAAGTTTCCCCGAGGTGGCCCCGCAGTCTACTCAGTTCGGACCAACACTTAGACAAGCACTGGCCCGGGGGGTTAAAATAAGATGACCCTCGGGATGCGCGACTCCCAAGGAAAAAAAAGGCTGGGTGGCAAATGGTAAAACCAATGTTGGGCATTGCTGGAAAAGCTTTACTTAAGGCGAACTGTCAAGGGGTTCCCATTATAGCCCAACCGCGTAAGGGACGCAAAATCCGGGAACATAACACCGATATGACGGAAACTAGGGCGGCAAGAGTGGAACAAAACACCAGGCATAAGGCCGAGCCTTCCACCCTTTACCAAGTATATAGATGCATTAATTAAATAAGATATATAGTGATATCCCAACAAGTAAGTAAATGTTCCAACAAGGAACGGCCTCCAATCTTCACCTGCAACTAGCAACGCTATAAGAGGGGCTGAGCAAAGCGGTAACATAGCCAATCAATGGTTTGCTAGGACATGGTGGGTTAGAGGTTTGGCATGGCAACTTGGGAGGCTGACAACCAAATGGTAGGCATCGTAGCATTGGCATAGCAAGAGCGAGCAAACTAGCATAGCAAAGATAGTAGTGATTTCAAGGGTATGATCATCTTGCCTGAAATCCCGCAAGGAAGAAGAACGAGTCCATGAAGAAGATAAACGGACATAGACGAACGGATCCTCACAACACGACGTTACCGGAACCAACCCGAAGAAGCAACACCGGAAAGAAGCAAACAATCATGGTAAACAACCACCACATAGACATGGCATTATGCGCAAACAAGTATGATGCATGTCCGGTTTAATGAGGCATGGCATGGCAAAGTGCACAAACAATCCTACAAATTAAATGAAGCTCAATATGCAACGAGTTGCATATTGACGAAACACCACGATAAGTTATTTAGTTTGATCCCGTTTATGTACCCAACAATATTAAATGTTGTTAAGCATGGCAAGAGGGTGAAGCAAATGAAAACTACCTATCTAGTCAAGGTTAAATGAGGCCGGAAGCAACGAACAACAAATCCGGAAACTCCTCATGTGCATATTTTAGGTTTGGTGCTGTTCTGTCTAAAACCATATTTTATTGTTGTTAAACAGGAAGATAAAGTGCAACATGGTAATCTATGCATTTTTCTACCCCATTTACATATAAAGTTTATTAAATTCGGAGCTATGGTTAATTAGTTATGAATTAAATCATATTAGCATGGCATAGGAGCAAATTAATGCAAACAACATTTTAATCATTTTAAACATAGATGAAAGTTGGATATTATTAAACTACACAAAATTCTGAGCAAGTTTCATATATAATTCATTTTAATCCGATGCACGGTTAGTGAGTTATTAAATGCATGAACTAGGGGGGCTATACTGCAAAACTGCTGTCTCAGGATAAATAGGAAAAACTCAGGCGCTGAAAAAAACACATGACGGGCTGAATCTGGGGCAAGCCCAACAGTAGGAAGGAAAAAAAATAGAGGCGGGCGCTGGGGGTGTGGCCTCACCCAAGTGGGCTCGGCCCGTGAAGGAGGAGGAGGCAGGCCGCGGATCTGGCATGGAAATGGGCCGGACTCGGGCGAAGGGGAGGCAGGCTAGGCCTGCTGGATCTGCTCAGGCCCACGAGGCGCGAGGGCGTCCTCCTCCTCGATCCCGCCTGGATCGAGGGAGGCAGGGGGGCGGCGGCGGCGCCGTTCGCCGATGGGCAGCGGCAAGGAGGGGTGGAGGAGGCCGGCGAGTGCAGGGAACGCGCGGATCCGAGCGCGGGGAGCGGAGGCCGAGGCTGCGGGGCCCGTTCCCGAGGTCAGTAGGGCTCGGCGACGCCGGCGTCGAAGATCGGAGAGGCGGCGGCGCAGGGCTCCGTCGTGGGCGGCGCGGCCTGGGCGCGGGGAGGCGGGAGCCTCGGAGTGGCCCGGTTCGGCCCCGGGGCGGGCCGGATCTGGGCCCCGGGAGGATGGCGGCGAAGTGGGCGCAGGGGAGGTGAGGTGGCGGCTCGGGATAGGCTGGCGACGGCGGCGAGGTGACGTGGCAGCCTCTGGTTGGCTAGAGCGGCGTGGAGGGGCGCGGACATGTCCGGTGAAGGTGGGGATTTCGTCCGGCGGCGCGGATCTGAGAATTTTTAGGGTTAGGGAAAGAATGAACCGTGAATTTCGGAGGGGGGTTGTATATATAGGCATAGAGGGAGTTAGGAGAGTCCAAATGAGGTGCGGTTTTCGGCCACGCGATCGTGATCGAAGGACCGAGATGATGGAGCAGAGTTAGGTGGGTTTTTGGGCCAAATTGGAGGGATGTTGGGCTGCAACACACACGAGGCCTTCTCGGTCCCTCGGTTAACCGTTGGAGCATCAAACGAAGTTCAAATGGTACGAAACTTGACAGGTGGTCTACCGGTAGTAAACCAAGGCCGCTTGGCAAGACTCGGTCCAATCCGGAAATGTTTAATCCCCACACATGAAAGAAAGGTAGAAAGGACCACCGGAGAAGAACGGAATGCCGGATTGCAAAACGGACAACGGGGAAAATGCTCGGATGCGTGAGACGAACACGTATGCAAATGAAATGCGCATGATGACATGATATGCAATGCATGACACGCAAGCAATGACAAGGCAACAACAGCGAATAACTGAACGACACCTGGCACATCGGTCTCGGGGCGTTACACAAGGCCATGCGCGGGATGCATGAAGTGCACTGAGCAGAAGAAGATGAACACATGTATGACTACGACGCTTCCTACGCAGCCGGAATGATACTTTAGGGCTTGTGGGGGAAGATAGTGACCATGACCATCAAGTTCGCGAGGCACAACATGAAAATGTTCTTTAGCAATGACTGGTTCTGCTCGAGAAGTGTGACATAGCGATGGACCGACGCGTGTGAAATCAGATGTCTCCACTGCACGCTGAAGTACTGCATGTACTCCTTCTCCCATTTTCAAAAACTGCACCCTCCATGCTGCAGCAGGAAGAAAGATTAGCACGCCATGGAGAAGAAGGCATGAAAAGATTTAGAAAAACTTACCCCATGCCGTTCGCACTTGTAGAAGTGCTTCCCCGGGTTTAGTTCAGCCCCGAAGACAAACCAGAGCACGTGGTCAGCGTTGCATTCGGGGCAACGGATGAGAGGGAGTGGAGGCATCCGATTGCTCGTGTGGTGGAATGGACGTGGTGTTGAACTACTATGGGACATGGACGAACGCATGATTTGCAAGCCTAGCTAAGCTGTGAGGAATGGAGAAGGGGAGCAGCTTCGAATGGCCATGTCCCACGCAATAAATGTCTTTGCACGTCTCGTTCCCGCTTGGTGCAGCTAGCCGTTGTCACTACATGCTGTCATTTGGGCCTTTACTATGGCGCGCAGACACGGATACGAGCGTTATACTAGCTGATGTACGCTGCTAGGGGAAATTATACGACAACGTTGTATTGCGCTAGCACGAATCGCGTGGAGACGAGTGGTGCAGATAACGACCTCGCGTGGCCGCATGTGCACACGCAATTTATCGTATACTTATTTCTTAGATAAAACAAATGTTGGGCGTACATTGGATTGTATAGTGGCTAGCACGTGAGGTAATAACAATTCTACCTTAATATCGGCCCATACGTATAGTTTCAAGATGAGTTAATTACACCTGGGGTACATAAACTTTCGCGGCGGTAACGGATTCATACACAAACAAAAAAACCCCATAAAAGTCATACATTAACTCTCATGCGGATTCGTTTAGCTACAAAACGCATGCAAAGTGGACAGATGGGCTGCCACGCACGCAATGGGGTCGACCGTGTATGCATTTGTATCTTTGAAGTTACCCCACTCAGTTTACTGAGATTTAACCCGTGGCCATTCTCTCTGTATCCCAATCCCCTTCTTCAAATCCCTAGCTGCGAAGGCGACGCGGTCGGCCCGGTCGTGCACCATGGAGAGACGACGCGGTCGAGCGCCATGGAGAGGCGTTGGGAACAACGTCTTCAACCAAGCCGACGGCTATGTCAACGGCGGCTTGGACCAAACCGACAGCGGCTCTGTCAACCAAGGCGGCGGCGGCTCTGGCACCGGATGCGACATGGATGGCGAGTGGATAGTCACATTAGAGCTTAGTTTTGGCTCCAAAAAAGCGATGAAGGTATGTTCTTTCCTCGATTTTCTTGTTGTATTTCTTGTTTTTGATTTCACTTTGGAATTTTAGGGGGCATGCGGAATTAGGGTTTCCAATGAAGGATTTGGTGCGGCTGAATGTGGGTGCAAATTGACGCCAGTTATTAGGGTTTGCAATGAAGGATTTGATGCAGGCCGACGATTTCTGAGTTGTCCATACGAGGTGTGAGATAAGTTTTTTTATTTGTTTCACTGAATTTTGCACCGTATGACAATTTTGACCGGATGTGTTTCTGTAATTTGAAATGTACAGGGGTTAAACTCCTGTGGGTATTTGAGGTGGATGGATGATGCATGGCAGGGCAGATCAAGGGTGGTAATTGGAAAGCTTGCAAATGACAACCAGAAGCTACAAAATGCTTTGCTTGACAAGGAACAAGACATTCAGAGGATGAAGAAAGAGAGGAATAAATTAGATGAGCAGAGAAAAGGTAGGGAAAAATTAGATTTGTTTCTAGTACTTGTTGTTCTTGCAAGTGTAGTGATTTATGCTCTTGTTGCATTGGTTAGTAGGGGATTTGTGTGAGGATTTCAAGTATGTGTGACTGTATGATGAACAAGTTTGTCAAGTTTGAAAATTTTCATGCCCAGTTATTTGTCTTTCTTAATCTGCAAATTTGACAAGTTATGTTATCCAACACAGAAATTCAGACAAATAAACTCTCAAATGCAAAATAAGTAGAACACTGAAGAAATTCACTAGATTGACACTGAATTTCTCTGAAGAAGTTCAGTACAGAGTACAACAATGATTAACACGAACTGAGTAGAACAAAGTTGACTTGATTAACACAAACTGACTTGAGCATTAGAAGATAACAGCACAAACTAACTTGGGTAATAACACAAACTAACTTGGGATAAACTGGAGAACTCAGAACTTTCTGAAACTCTCATCACTGCAACAAGAACAGAGTTCTGAAACTCTGAACTTTCTGAACCTCTAGTCCTCGTCGGATGATAGGTCGATGTACTTCGTGACCGGGCGGCTGCAGCTTGGCTCCGGACCATGGCTGACATGCGCTGGTGCCTTCTCCGTGGCTGCAGCCTGCCTTCGGACCATGGCGTCGCGCGCCGCATGTGGTGTGCGACGGCCTGCCGCACTCTAGCTGCGTCTGATGCCTGAACATCTGCGTGGAGCCCCAGGACTGCTTGGCGCTCGTCGGCGGTGAACATGCGAGTGGATTCTTCCCTCACCGCGGTGTCATTGGAGATGGCAACGACACGTCTGTCGATGGCCGCTTGCAGGTCACGGCTGGCGTGTTCCCTGCGGACTGTGCCGTACGAATTCAGCAGGGCAGTCTACTGATCAACGGTGGGCACCACGGCTGGGAGCGGCTGCTGCTCGGGTTGGAGGGGAGCGTGCTCCCATGGCTCCCATGTCTCGGGCTAGAGGGGAGCGTGCTCCCATGGCTCCCATGGCTCGGGCTCGGGCGTGGTAGGAGAGGGATTGGGCGGCGGAGCAGGGGTGGAAGAGGAACGGGGACGCGCAACGTGATCCCATGTCCCGGTGATTGTTGCCCAGGTGGTGATGAGCTTGCGCACCATGTCAGTGGACGGAAGTGGCTCGAGTTTGGCCATGGTGACCATGTCTTTTGTAGAGGCCGAGCGGCGATGGCGGGAAGAGGCGAAGGCAGGAAGAGGCGTTGGCGGGAAGCGGCGAAGGCGGGAAGCGGCGTTTGCGGGAAGAGGCTAAGGCGGGAAGTGGCGATGGCCCACCGGCGTACGGGCGGTGTCGTGCGCCGCCCTGTTTGGCCAGAGGTGGCAGACGATGCAGTGTCCGTTGATTTCTGATCGGACGACTAGTAAGGTTTAGCAGTATATACAAATTGGAAGATTGGCAGCATATGCTTGATATCCTCTCATAGCCTACTGGTACGACCCCCACTGTCACAAGTACCAGATACTGGGTTTGAGTCCCAGTATCACCCAAATTTTTTTGAATAATTTTTTTGCAATATTTGAAGTGCAAATAGATAATAGTAGTATCATATTTGTTCTCAATTGTTCTCAATTTTTTTTGCATATTTACTGCAAATGCAAATAGATAATAGCAGTATTATACCTTTTTACTGAAAATTTGAAATGCAAATACAAAAAGCAGAGACAAAGTTGGAGTTATTTTAACTGAAATTTGCAGCCTCATACACAAAACAGATATTTTTTAAATGAACAACTTGGCTCAATATAGCATGACAGATATGGAGATCAACAACATAATCATTGTGCACCATGCATGATAGATATATGACAGGCAAAATGAAGGTCCACCATGGCCTAAATGACTACCAGTGCATTACAAAACATGTTTTGTTGCAAGGTTGCAGTTCATACATGAACTGGGACATTTTTGCAGTTCAGCTATGAACTAATTGAGCAACTAAACTAATTTTCTGGAGTGCTAGGGGCATTCTGGGTCACTGGAATCTCCTCATTCAAGTCTGGTATGGCATTCCTTGCTCCATCTTGTCCAAACATCAACTGCCACATAGCTGTATCTTCAACTCTTCTCCCTTCTACACCAGCTCCTCCCCCTGCTGCTTCTGGGCCAGTGCCTCTTCCAGCTCTACCTCCTCTTGCACCAGCTCTGCCGCCAGTCCTTCCACCACTTCTTCCACCCGATCTTCCACCACTTCTTGTTTTCTTCACTGCTCTGCCTGCATTGGCACTTGTTCCAGGCTCATCTGCATTTGAAAAGTATAGTAACTTAAGAACATGCAAACAGTCAGGACCAACACTTGTGATTTAAGTTAAACAGTCAGTACCTGCATTTGGTACCACTTGTGTTGTTGCCCTTCTCTTGCCTCTGCTTGCCATAGTTGTTCTTCCTCTAACAGTTGCAGTAGTATTTGTTCTTCTCCGTGGAATCAAATCTCTGGCATTAGCTACAAAACTGGATTCCTCTGGGAGAGGTCCAGGTGGCACCATCCTTGTAAGATGAGCCCTCTCCTTCAACATCAAGTGCGACAGTAAGTGAAAACATGCAAACTCATCTTACAAGGTTGCTCCTACTATCCCATTGTGTACATCAAGTAAACATGCAAACATGCAACATCAAGTACCTCTTATCCCATTATGTACACCATGCTGCTCCTATCATTGATTGGATCCAGCCTATGGTTGATGTGCTGAGGCAGTATATCCTACACATGACAATTAAGTCATACAATGAAGTAAAGTGCAATGAAATTCTGGTAAAATAATGTGCACCAACCTGGAGAATTTCAGGGCATGCAAACTCATCTTCCTCTTCCTCTTCCTCTTCCTCTTCCACTTGTGGATCCTGCATTTGCCTTTCCATGTATTTGCCATGATCCCTTTTGTTGTGATCATCTTTTCCACATACTGAACAGTGCATTGCCACACCCTTTTTATTGAGATAAACTGTGCCATCCTTCTTCTTCTTCTTCTCTTATGGAGTTTTCCTCCTCTTTGTGGCTGGCCTTCCCATGACCTTAGTAAACAAAGGAGGATGGATGTACATTCCATTTAGCTTATCCCAGTGGGTCCTGTCTCTGAGAGGCATGATATTGTGACCATAGGCCTTCAGATATGTTTCTATGGTGTAACATTTGTGCACCAACTCCTCAGGGTCTATCCTCTCAGCCCTACAAACTGCTATAGCATGTGGACAAAGAATTCCACTCAACCCCCAGCTCTTGCAATCACAAGTTCTACCAATGATATCAACTATATATGAGTTGGGTCCAGATTGCACATGATAAATGCCATTGCCAGCATCTCTTGGAAAACAGTTACCACTCAACTCTGCATTCTTTTCTAACTTCTTTCTAATCTTTGGACAGATTTTTCCAGTCCACTTTTTCACTGCCTCCCTATGCTTGCTAGCAAGTCTTAATGAAAGTTTTCCCAAGATACATTCTAACATGGATATAATGCACATACCCCTGGCATCTAGTATGTAGCTGCAATGTATTTAAAACAGTTGTATGAGTAAAACAGTTGCAAAGTATTTAAATGAGCAATTCACTCATCAATGAAAGCATCAATGGAAATTAAAGAAGAACTAAAAATGTACCTATTGAAGACCTCAGACATGTTGTTCAAGAGGATATCACACTTGGGGAAGTCACTAAAGAAGTTCTTAACCCATTGGTTAGGTGCTTTGTCCTCAAGCCAGTTGTAAGCTTCAATGTTGGCCTCTCTCATTTTCTCTCTGTTTTGTGTCCACTTTGGTAAATTTGTTGATCTTGCCATGGCCCACAAAAGGTTTTTCAGTGTTTCCCCTTTGAACTTCTTCTGGAAGTTCTGGTATAAGTGCCTAACACAAAATCTATGCTCAGCATCTGGAAAAACTTTCCCAACTGCATTTATTATACCCTGAAAATTTGCACAAAGTCACACATAAGCACACATGAAGAAGCATAGTTCTATAGAGCTCATGTACACATGAAGAAGCACACATTTGCATTACCTTTTGCTTGTCACTCATGATAGTATATGGGCATGTGTTCACAATGTTGAGATCATTCTTAAGTGTTGTCAAGAACCATTCCCATGTATAAGTAGACTCCACTTCCACCAAACCCATAGCAATAGGAAATATACAGTCATTTGGGTCTATGCCCACTGCTGTCAGTAGCTGGCCTTTGTACCTGCTCTTCAAGTGGCAGCCATCTAGAAATATTATAGGCCTACATCCCTTTAGAAACCCTCTCTTGCAAGCATCATAGGACCAATACAGTGATGACAAATGGTCCTTTGGGAGTGCATCATCTTTCCCCTTCACCTTGGTTGTTCCGACAATAAATTTGCTCCCAGGATTGCACCTTCTTAGTTCTTGGCCATAATCCCATAGCTGCTGGTATTGCTCTGCTTCATTTCCATGGATGATACCCAGTGCTGCCTTTCTAGCTCTTCCCAGATTCATTTTATTGGGCATCAACTTGAACTCTCTCTGCACTTTGTTCCCAAATGTTGTGAGGTCCATTTTCTGGTTGTCTCTAAACTCATCAAGGAATTTTTGTGTAAGAATCTTAACAGTCAAACACTTGGAATCAAAGTGTTTCTGGCATGTGTGATTGTCATTGTACTGCCTTATTACATTGCTTCCAGTCCTATTGTCCTTTGAAGCTTTAAGCAGCCAACGGCATCCCTGAGAACACACTGCATTAAGCCTCTCACTCTCATTTCTTGGTTTGAAAATTTTGACTCTGTTCCTCACAGTGTATGCATCCAATGCCATCCTCAGCTCTTTCATGTCACCAAACACAAGACCTACTCTGAACACTGGATTGTTCATGTCAACTTCTGGATTGTAAGCCCTAAATGTGTATTGCAGTTTCTCAAGTTCTGCTTTGGACAGGTTTAGCTCATCATCATCTAAAGGATCATCCTCTGGTACATATCCTTCCTGTTCATTGTAGTCACCAACTTCTGCATCTACATTCTCAAGGAATAGATCATCATCCATATCTTCCACATCATAATCACTCTCATAAAAATCTGAATCAGTTTCCTCTCCTTGCTCTGTTGTTGCTGTGCCATCTCCTTGCTCTCCTTCCTCTCTATCATCTGCATTTTCTTCTTCCTCTCCTGCCTCTCCATTGTCTTCTTCCTCTATTCCTTCAGCAGACCTTGGCAATTTCCTTGGAGTAATTACCCTTGGCAGAGGGGGCCCATCTAGGATCACATCATCATACAAAGTTCTTATCTTGTTCTCCTCATCCACTATTAATAGCAGTGTCTTACATTCTTTGCTTGCATTGACCATAGCAGCAATGACCTCTTCAGTATCCACACAAACAAGGCCATCTACTATGTCTTTGCCTGGCAAGCACCAGTACACTTGCAGATCTGGGTAACCATGGGAGTAATCCAGCTTGTCCAGGCAAAATTTCAGCATATCTAAGGACCAAGTGTCAGCATGACAGTAGTCAAATTCACAATAAGTGCTGCCAATATATGATCTGTTGACTCCTTGCCCAATAAATATGCCATTGTGCTCAAACGCTACAGAGAACAACAGAGATTCTTCTCCTGAAGTTACTGCAAAAAAGACAGATTTTTTCTTCAGACTCTAATGAAAAACACAGCAGTAAATGAATTCCTTTTGAGTATATAGTACACCAATAACTAATTAACAACATTTAACATCACTTAATTGAATTCACTGCAACATTTATGGACAACATGCACTTAACTGAATTCGACAACAATCACTAACTGAATTTTGACAGCAAGTACAGTGCAATAACTGAATTTCGACAGCAAGAATAGGGCATCCATCACAGTAATCATAGGGGGGGTGCATACATCACAACAATCACAACATCTATCACATCTTCCTTCAAATCCAAGAACAACCCTTAAATTAACCCTAAATTAAGCCCCAAATCATCACCACCGGCAAGTCAACATGGAAAGCAACGAAACAACAGTAATCGTCCTATCAAACACCTACATTCCCTTCATCGCATGAATTGCGTCAACAAAACATCAATCTTTCCACCTAAATCATGAAGAACCTAGCCCGATCAAAACCCTAGGACAAAGGAGCAACCCAGCAGGAGAAGAGGATCGAGCGCGTACCGTACTCAGGAGGGAACTCCCCGGGCCCCCGTAGGAGCGGCTCCATGCCGCGTCGATGGGCGGCGGCGTCCAAACCGGCGGCAGAGAAGGCGACGGCGTCGAAGCAGAGAAGGCGACACGGGGGCAAAGAAACAGAGGCCCAACACGACGCAGAGAAACAGAGACAGCAGAGGGTTAAGGAGGGTTTGTGAGCACCGGGGCGAACCGCAAATATTGTACCACACCAGGGGGAATGTAGAAAAGTGCCCAACACCTGCCGCGAGCCTTCTCTTCCCACGTGGCAGCCCAGTTGGCATGTTTCGGACTGTTTTGTACCTAAACGTTACCGCATCAGAGTTGATGTATGACTTTTATGGTTTTTTTTTGTTTGTGTATGAATCCGTTACCGCCGCGAAAGTTTATGTACCCCAGGTGTAATTAACTCTTTTAAGATTCGTGCCGCAGTGCTCACTCGCATCCCTCCCCCCGCGTCCCTCTTCCGGACCCGGCACCAATCCCCCGTTCCAAATCCCACCACCCACCGCCGTCGCCTCCTCTTCGGCGGCGAGCCACCACCACCACCACCCACCACCACCTCCTCCTCCTCCCCATCTCCACCAGACCTCGCATAAACCCCGAGCCGTCGCCTCCTCCACCCCCTCCCCGCACGCCCACCCGCGCATCGGGCTGCAGCTAGGGTTTCATGCGCTCCGCGGCCGCCACAGCCGCCGATGTCGCACCCCGGCAAATTTGTATCCGTTAACCTCAACCGATCGTACGGCCAGTCCGCCCAATCCCAAAGTGGCGGCCGCCCCTCCCGCCCCGCTGCCCCCTCTGCCGGCGGCGGCGGTGGCATGGTGGTGCTTTCCCGCGGTCGCGGCTCCTCCTCTATGGCCAAGCCGCAGCAGCCCAAGCTCTCCGTACCGCCGCCTCTGAACCTCCCCTCGCTCCGCAAGGAGCACGAGCGCTTCGAGGGCGCGACCGTCACTGCAGGCGGTGGGGTCGCCTCAGCCCCGCCCCGATCCGGCGGGGCCGTGGCTGGGTGGACGAAGCCTGCTCCGGCATCCGAGAAGCCACTGGGCTCGATACCGGCTCCTAGTGGCGTTTCCAGGCCCCCGTCGTATGGATTCCAGGAGAAAGCTGTCGTCTTGCGGGGCGAGGACTTCCCTTCTCTTAAAGCAGCGGTGGCGCCACCACCTCCGCCACTCGTGCAGCATCGCCAGAAAGACCTTTATGGGGCTCAAGCCGCCATGCCGGAGACACAGCCGATGCCCCTGGGCATGCGACCACATGTGATGCCCTCGCGTGGTGCTGAGCCCTTGGCTTCTGTTGGCGTCACAGGTACTGGTCTCCATGGTTCAGTGGAGAAAGTGCAAACTCATGATTTGGGGCCGCTGCCACTGGTGCGGCTTAGGTATGATGCTGATTGGGCTGATGATGAGCGTGATACAGTGCTGAGTCTCCCAGATCGCGACAGTAAAGAGAGGGGATTTGGTAGGATCGAGACCATGGTTCCAGGGCGCGACCTTTATGGCGTGACGATGGAGCACTTAAAAAATGAGTCCTGTGGGAGAGATTCCATTGCTCCCAATAAAGAGGGCGGGCAAGATGGTTTGTGGCGATCTCCTAGGCCAAGCCACAATGTGGAGAAGACAGATGGTCGTCCTTACAGTGCAGGCAAAGGAAGCGGACAATTACTTTACCATGAAGGCATTACTAATGGTGCCTCCAAGAATTTGTGCAATACTAGTAAGGATCCTGCTGTGCGAGCCTATGGACAGATTGGGACTGAACTGCATGGAAGCGCACATGTTGGGGAAACTGCAGGTGAATGTTACAATGATAATTCTAATAACTGGTACAGAGGGAAGTCTTTCCAGAATAATCCTGTTTCCAAGGTGATGCCATATCTTGGTAATAAGGGACCTTTAGTTAATGAGCTGGGAACAAAATTTGGCAGGGATAAGTGGCTCGCTGGAGTCCCTGTAAGGCCTTTAGTTGAGCATACTGGTTTTGATAGCATTTCTGCCGTTAGTTTCAGTTCAATAAAGAAGAAAAAAGAAACAACCAAACCATCAGATTTCCATGATCCAGTAAGGGAGTCATTTGAGGCTGAGCTCGATAGGATCTTGAGGGTACAAGAGCAAGAGAGACAGCGGGTAGTGGAAGAACAGGCCAGAGTCAGAGAAATCGCTCGGAAACAAGATGAGGAGAGGGAGAAGCTGATAAGAGAGGAGGAGGAAAGGCGGCGGTTGGTGGAAGATGAGACAAGACAGGCTGTTTGGCAAGCCGAGCAAGAGACGCTGGAAGCTGCTAGAAGAGTTGAGGAGCAGAGAATTGCTAGGGAGGAAGAGAAGACAAGGGTTGCTATGGAGGAGGAGCGGCGTAGAGAAGCCGCACGTCAAAAGCTCCTGGAATTGGAGGCAAGGATTGCTAGACGGCGAGCCGAATCAAACATGAGCGATGGAAATCTTACTTCAGCTGCCAATGATGAACAAACACTTGGAGCCTTGAAAGATAGAGATGTGTCACGGTACAATAATGCTGGTGAAAGACATGATATTAGCAGACTGGGTGAGCGCATCAATACCTCCATGTCATCGGTGGCTTCCAGTCTCAACCGGTACAGTGATACAGTTCCAAGGGCGGTCAACACTATGGGAGATGGACACTCAGGCTTGGTTGATAGAGAACACGCGTACCACAGTGCAAGGGCTGCATTTGAAGACCAAGAAAATCTACATTACAGTCCACGGTGCGACACTTTGGGTACTAAGAGGGGAAGCTTCCCTAAAAAAGATTCTTATGATGGATTTCGGGCATCGCTAGTCGGGCCATCTTCGAGAGACCAAATCAATGATTCATCATGGGCACTGGAAGATTATAGTCAAGGAAGAGTTCCAGGGTGGGATGCACCGAGGGGGAATAACTGTTTTGACAAGCAGTCTGAATTTGACACTCATTTTTTCAATAGTGATAGGTTTGGAGATGCTACATGGCTGCCTAGTGGTTCCTACGGAAGCTCCAATGCTCAACAAGGAGAGAGAATGTTCCAGAACTCCGAGGCTAATGATTTCTCCTCTTTTACAAAATCCTGCTACCCTATGCGGCAACTACGTGTACCCCCCCCACCTGTTGTGACCTCAATGCATGGAAGTGCAATTAGTGCTTCTATTCAACGTGCCAATTCATCTTTCATTCATGATGTAATGGGAGAGAGCTCCAGTAGAGATGATGAACAAACTATGCACAGCCAATATGGTAGTGCATACCAAGAGGTATCCCGCCAGCATGGGACACCTGCTGAAGGCATTGTTGTCAATGAGCAGCAAAATGGGGACAGGGCGAGCCCTGTCTTGGGCTCACAATCTTCTCTTTGTGTTTCAAGCCCTCCTAGATCACCTCCACATGTTTCACATGACGAGATGGATGTTTCTGGTGATTCGCCTGCACTGCCAACTTCTGCTGATGGTTATCGTACTGTGGTATCTGATAATGACCAAGCGGCTTCAACTTTAGATGCAGCAAACATAAGCAGAATCGCCACCTCAAGCACGGCTTCTCACATGGAGGATGATGAATGGCCAAGTGAACACAATGAATCCAAGCAAAAACAGGATGTGTATGATGAGGAAGGCAATAGCTACCAAGAAGATGAAATCAATGATGGCGATGGTGATACTCTTGACTTGGCTAATGAGTTCACAGACGTGCATCTTGACTTGGATGATGAGTTTGCAGAGGAACATAATACAACTGCAGAAATGGAGCCAGTTATACTTGGATTTGATCAGGGTGTACAGGTTGAAATTCCCCTGAATAGTGAGCTTGAATTAACTTCTGTGAAGAGCACAGAACTGGAAGTTGGTGTACACTCGGGCGTCGTGGAGCAAGAGTTGAGATGTGGTTCAGTTGATCCTTGTGACCTTGTTACGCTTCAAGACTTAGCTCTTGATCAAACAAATGCCTTGACCGATGAATCCAATGTTGATCCATCCGGTAGCACAGCTGTGCCAAGTTCCAAGTTACCTGAGGCATCTTTTGCCCTGCCTGTTGATTCATCAACATCAGCAGTAATTGACCAGAATGAAGTTCCTGTTAGTCTGCAGTTCGGTTTGTTTTCCAGGTCATCTTTAATACCAACTCCGGTTCGAGCCATTCAGATTGGCTCCATACAGATGCCGATCCATCTCCACAATCAGATTAACCCATCCCTGGCTCAACTGCTCCCTTCATCAGCTCCTTTATTCAAGTTTGGTCAGTTGAGGCATGTCCGCCCTATTGCCCAGAATGTTCGACCACATTCTCAGGCAGTGCCTTCCGTTCAGCCCCCCGCACCATCTCCACATATATCGAAACAGAATGGTTCGAGTGGTATACCCAATGAGATGGATCCAAATGTAAACCAGAATACCCCAAGAGAATCAAATTTGCATCAGCGCAATGAATCTGAAATCAACCGGATGGCTGGTTTAAATGAATTTCACAGCCGATTAGACAGAACTTCAATTGAAGAAAATGCATCTTTTGGACTTTCAAAAGGTGATTCTCAGAGGAATAATGATCTCTCCTCAAAGCGGAATCACAAATCTTCTTTCAATAACGCAGAATCTTCTCAAGTTGGTTCATATGGGAAAGCCTCGAGTGGCCTAAAGGCAGGCGCTGTATCTGGTGGAAGTGGGAGGAGATACGGTTATGCTGTTAAAGAATCTAATATGGGATCAACAGGCACAGCTGTTGAACCTTTTCATAAAGATTCCAGAGGATTCCAGAGAAGGTCTCGTAGGAACATAAGAAGAACTGAATTTAGAGTGCGGGCAAATGTTGAGAAGAACGAAGCCCTAGCTTCTGAGTGCCACGATGAGCAGAATGAGAATCTGGTTTCCAATGGATTGGCAAGGGAGATTCTGGTGAGAAATGTGAACAGAAAGGAAGGTACAAATGAAGCAAGTGATATTAATGGAGCAGATTCTTCATCTACATCTGCTCATTATTATAGTAAAACAGAGAGAATCGCACAGAAGGCTCCATCTTATGACAGGTCTCATTGTGGGTACACAGAATCTAGAGCAGGTGGTATCCCCGAGGGAGACGCTAATACCTCGTTACATGCTGGAGTTGTACGCATCGTTAGGCAGCAAGGCGTTGAAATGCCTGCTGATGCAGATGGTTTCATTGAAGTCAGGTCCAAGAAGCAGATCATGAGTGTCAGGAGAGAGCAGAGGGAGAAAGAAAATAGATCCAAAATAAGGATGGCAAAGGTGCCAAGTTATCATCCTTTACATTGGTGCCTTGTATCTATTTGTCTTCGTAAAATTAATGCTTTCGTGTTTGTTGAACCAGGCTCCCCGCAAGCAGCATCAAATGTCTCTACACAGTTTTAGCAGTTCAAGTATTTATAAGGGGACAGTTTCTTTCGGTGGGGAACCTGCGAAGAAAGTTTCTTCGGGTTCTGTCCTTGGAGTTGAAGGAAGGGTCCTTGATCACACCGAACCATCATCTTCATTCATGGGTGATACAGCTTCAATTACACCCATAGGGCGGCCACCTTCAGCCAACACAGGACCTCGTACAAACTACCATGCAAAGAAGTATGTAGCACTGTATCTTAGTTATGTTTATGCTATTTAACTAGGATTCTTGTTTAGAACCTTGTTCAAAAATTCTTTTGCAGGCCTATCCGAAGCCAGGCAACCTCCGACTTGATAACTTCTAGTACCGCAACAAAGCTTGTGGCATGCTTATCAGAAAGCAATAATAAAACATTGTCCATTGGCACAAACATGGGCAACTGGGATAGTTCACAAATGAACCAGCAGGTAGATTGCTTTGGCAAGTTTTTTTGTCCATATGTACAGATCATTATTCAAAACAGTACGAAGTGCCTTGGTTGCCTTGGGGGACCTTCATTTTGTGTTTCTGCTGACTTCATCTTCTGTGTGCCAAGTTAATGTAGACAGTCCTGTGCTGCTTATATATTCTGCAGGCAAAAGCATTTTATACCCAAAGCATATAGTTTCACAGTTTACCTTCATAAACGATGGGAAGTGAGCTAGCACTATACAATAAAATAACCTACATTGCGAAATTTCTGCATGTCAGTGAAGTCATGTTATTTTGGATCGGGCACTCATCCTAACTTTGTGCTGGGTGGGCCATGCTATACATGTACTTAATATTTGGACATTGATGTTATCTCCAAGATAGAAATCTAACTTCTACTTTTCCTTACTATACGCTATTAAAATAGAAACTATGGTCATGTCCACGCGGTGCAGCTTGAATAGTAAGTTGATATTTTTGATATATTTTAAAATCAAGTTACCCTGTATGTGTATGTACAATCATGCCTTTAATTGTTCAAAGATATTTTGTTTCCGGAATGGTTTGAATGTCTTTTCTCAAAGCTGAACCTCTCTTCTAACACTCTGAAAGCAAAAGTAACAACTTATAATGAACAGTGTGTATATGACAATTACAGAAACATATATAATGTATAATTTATAGTATAGTTATGGGACGACTTTTTTTTAGTACTTCTAAATGATCAGAACTTTCAGTGCCCTAATAGCTAGCAGATTACTGAATCATAGAAATGGTGTTCTTTGTAGAAATAGTAGCGCGTGAATTTATGTCGGTAGCACAAACAGAATGGTTATAATCTACTAATACTATTTCTGCTCACATCAAATCATGATCACTCACATCATAATCACAACCTTCACTGTTTCACTAACCAGAAAATTATAATTTTGGATGCACCCAAAGAATGGAAAATATGATCAATGCTTTAGACAGCACATGTACTACTAAGCACTTATCCACTATGATGTGGCGAACTCATACGTATAAATGGATGTCCATGCTTGTTATTTCCTGGAGCACGCGGCGCTGGTTTGTATGTTCTGATCAACGCAGTCTTTCAGTGCATGAACCAACCAATTGTTTTGCAATGTCTTTTAAGTTCACTGTTTGCACCGCACTCACAAAGCACAAGTGCAGTAAAAAGGAAATCTTAAACAAGTTAAAAAAAAGAAATCTTAATTAGTTTATGAATGGAATTTAGCAGTGCATGGCTTAATGAGATTACTGCGTCAGTAGTCAGTTTTAGAATAAAGAGATATTGAATTAATGGTAAGGAAATATATTGCATTAATATGATTTCATTGCGACAAATCTGAATAATTGTATATATTTTAGTGTTCAAAAAAGTGATTGGAAGTTTGGCCATGCATTCTAGTGCGGCATCTATTTGAGAATGGAGGGAGTATTGATTTTCTTAACAAATATTGTGGTTCTACATGCACTTCTGAGTTTTAAGGCAACAATTGGCACGTTTATCTTTTAAAGACGAGTTGTTTCTAACTCTGAAGTCTTACAATTCTGTGCTTGTATAGCTTCTGACAACTTGTGCCCATGCTAGGTTATGCCATTAACTCAAATTCAACTTGAGGAAGCAATGAAACCAGCAAAGTTTGAACAAGGAGGTTCTGGCTTTCCTTTGGAGTCCAATAATGCTCTATCTCCTACAGTAACCACGGACATGGCATACACATCTGCTAGCCCTATCAATTCTCTTTTGGCTGGGGAGAAGATTCAGTTTGGTAAGCACATCATGGTTTGTATTAGTATCGTACAATGCTTCCAGCAGCTTCATTGATGATGAAATAATTACAATGCTCAGGGGCAGTTACCTCGCCAACCGTACTGGCTCCCATCACCCGAACAATTTCAAAAGGGCTTGGTGCTCCAGGTTCATCTTGGCCTGAAATGAAGATTGACCGAAATTTGCGTGGTGATAACAGTAGTGCTGCTGTTTTGTTCGATAAGGAGAAGGCTACTACTAAAGATCAATGTTCAAACTCAGAGGAGGTTGAAGCTCAAGCTGAGGCTGAAGCAGCTGCTTCTGCTGTGGCTGTTGCAGCTATTTGTACTGATGAGGCAGTTGGAACTGCAGCTTCTGCTTCAGACAAAAATAGCTTTAGCAGTAAGGATCTCACTGGGTTAACAGCCGGAGGTATGATCTTCTGGTTGTTGATTATTTGATTTAAAAATTACCTTTTAGATGCACCTGTATTTATAGAGCTTAATAAAACTTAAGCAGGGGCAATAACAGGTCAACCTGGTCAATCATCTGGAGAGGAGCCACTGACGGTTGCCCTTCCAGCAGACCTGTCAGTTGACACTCCGTCAATGCCCCTGTGGCCTTCTTTACCAAGCCCACAGGTGCCAGGGCCAACGCTTTCTCAGTTCCCCATTGCACAGCCGTCCCACTTCTCTTGCTTCGAGATGAACACAATGTTAGGAGGACATCCTTTTGCATTTGGGCCAAGTGATGAATCTGCCGGCACTTTGGGTCAACAGCCTCAAAGAAGCAACGCTTTGCCTTCAGCACAGTTGGGTGCTTGGCCATCTATGGTGGATTCATTTTATCGCCCCCCTACTGGATTCGCTGGTCCTTTCATTAGCCCTGGAGGAATCCCAGGCATGCAAGGTCCTCCACATATGGTGGTCTACAACCACTTTGCCCCACTTGGGCAATTTGGTCAAATGGGGCTTGGTTTTATGGGAGCCACTTACATTCCTGGTGACAAGCAGCCTGATTGGAAGCAAAACCAAGGACCTTCTGTTGGCATCAGCCAGAGTGATCCAAGCAACCAAAGTGTGCTACCTGGTCAAGTAACCTCACCCAGTTTTCCTACTCAAGTGCCGCATCTACGTGCAACTTCTATCATGCCAATCCCATCCCCGCTGACAATGTTTGACATGGCTTCGTTCCAGGTATGCAATAGTTGGTTCAGATAACATGTGTAGAGAATCAAATTGGTTCATCCTTATGTGTTTGGATATCCATTTCATTATCAGTAGGGTGATTAGTTTGTGTTATAGGATCAGAAAGAGCAATCTCTCTCTCTCTCTCTCTCCCTCCCTCTCTCTCTCTTGTGCATAACTTCATATGCATGAAACAGTTGGAGGCACTTTGTGGCAGCATTTACTATACTCCCTCCCTTCCAAAATATAAGGTGTATTAGTTTTTTCAGAAGTCAAACATTTGCATATTTCACCAAGTTTTTAGAAAAAAGTATCAATATCTACAATACCATATTTGTATCATTAGATCCATCAAGAAAAGTATTTCATTTTTTTACTTATTTTGTATTATAGATGTTGATATTTTCTTCTATAATCTTGGTCAAACATACAAATGTTTGACTGGCATGAAAACGGATACACCTTATATTCTTGAATCTAGGTAGTAGCTCGGATTTGTTAGCCTTTTCCAGTATGTGCCCGGGGTGTAGGGTTGACACATTATTATTGACTATGTGCACTGTTTTCTTCTTCTTCGATACGGAGGATTTGCCTCATCTAGAGGATAGAGTTTGTTACAAGTGACCCCCACAAAACAAATGACCCTAGTTTCTTCGCCCCGGCGGTGATCCGAAGGTTGGCCTCGCTCATGACGTGGACATTGTAGCTGTTCTGCTTCGGAAGCATTGGATCTGTTTTTGCTTTTCTCTATGGCAGATTTAATCTATGTTCACACAATTGCTTGCCATTGCCAGTTTCAAATAAAATCATTGTATTTTTTAGGAGAGCCCCCAATGTATATTTTCTATGATCATTGTATATTGAACTAAATAACCTGGTTACAAACAAGTTTCTGTTTTGTTTTATGCCACAACATTTTCTCTGTTGGCATTGTAACTAACTTCGTGACTATTATTCCAGTCATCTGCGAAAATACAGGTGCAACCTTGTTGGCCACGTGTGCCTATGCACTCTGTCCCGTTATCAGTGCAACTGCAACCGCATCCAATAGATGGTACAGTGGCATCACAGTATGTTGATAATGTGGTAATTGACAAGTCAAGTACAAATGAGCGGTTCCAGGAGCCCTCAACATCAGATAGCAACAAGAGTTTCCCAAGTATAGCTGCCTCCCAGTCGTCGGATGTTAAACAGCCAGCCTCAAGCAGTTCAGATGCTCGAACTGCTGAGCCTTCATTTGTCCGGAAAGGTGTGATCGGCAATGAAGTCCCAAATAGCAACCCCAAGTCTGGTCAAGTTGCCAAGATGCCCTCCAAGCCACACCAGTCTTCATTACCATCGGATCAACAGTTCAAGCATTCAGTTAATAATAATCAGGATCGTCTGGCCAGGGTTACCCAAAGGGCTGGAACTGTGAATGAATGGCAACGTCGGTCAGGATATCCCGGGAGGAGCTCTGGTTCCAACAAGAAATATGGCACTGGTAGGGTGAAGCAGATCTATGTTGCCAAATCGTCATCAAAAAGTAGCCAGGCCCCATCAAGCTAAGAGCAGATATTCTTTCGGCCCAATTTTCTGCATGAGATTCATGTTTTATTTGGTAATTATAGCCTGTGCCCGTTATTTATTGTTGCTTCATTTTCATGCATGGAGCAGTTTGCCCCCTCTTTGAAGCAATATGGCGTCGTACCTGTATAAATTTTGCAGCTCACCAAAGGGTGTTCTATCTGAACGTTTAGGGCAACTCCAGCGCGGTGCATCGAAACGCCCCTAGGTCTGGACACTTTGCCATCTAACGATATGCACAAATGTCCATGGACTGGCCCGGATGTTTGAATATCCACAAAATGGCATCAAACCTAGGTACATTTAGCAGAGAGTAAAATTCATCTATGGTACCTGAACTTGTGTCGCGAGCTTATTTTGGTCACTGCATATAAGAAGTTAGTCAATACGGTTACTATGTACAAGTTGAGGTGATTATACGGGCACTGACTAGTCGTATAGGTTCATATTTTATTTGAGTTGACCGGTCAAACATGCTGTGTGGAAGGGTTCTATCTCCTCCCCACGTGGGTCCCACCTGTCAGTGAATGAAGGAAAGAAACTAAGAAGAGACTAAAATTTCGGACGTGTGGGGATTCGAACCGGAAACCCACGGCAACTCGCGATGGCCAATTGAGCACACGAATGTTCCTAAAATCTTAAATCTTAAAGTGCACGCGCACCTCTTGGAGAGAACGAGCGGCCGGCTCGAGCCGGCTCTTGAGCTGGCCGCTCAATCTTGCTACCGTCCTCGTGAGTTCACCTGCAAGTGCTATTTGGTCTGGAAGACTCGCTAGGCGACACGGTCGTTTTTCTAGACCAGTCCTCCACCATGACGCCACCCTGCCCCTCTCCTTCCTTCCTCCCCATGGCGCCTCCCTACTCTTCCCCTCCCTTCCCATGGCGCCGCCTCTCTCCTTCCCTTCCTTCCCATGGTGCACTCTGCTCCTCCCCTTCCCACCCATAGCTGATGCTGCTTCTCCAACGGCGGGGTGAAGGACAACGGAGCAACTGTTGTGGAGGGCGGCCTGCGTGTCCTTGAGCGGCCATGGCGGGGAGGCGTAGGAGGACCATGGCTGGGAGGCGGTGGAGGGACAACGCGAGAGGGCCACAATCCCCGTCGCCGTCTGGCTGCGGCGGGTCTCCCTGTCCCGCCATAGTCGGCCGCGGCTTCCTCTGGCCCTCCTCGCCGGTGACGCCCACGACTAGACCCCGCCTTTCTGCGGCGACCATATCCACGCCGGACTCCATATCCACCGTCAGCGACCTGAGGAGCCCCGCCGCTTCGAGCCTCGACTTGCTCCACGACGACTCCGTCCGTGACCCGAGGCCTCCCACTTCATATTTTCCAAGTGCATCGAGGCGACCTCTCGCCGATCCAGTTCCAATTCGGCCCTTTAGGCAGTAGCTCGGTGTACTACTGTACTAGGACATGGTGTTTGGTTGTGCTACTGCTCGGTGTTGGGATGCCGATCGAGAGGTTTGGCCTCTTCACCTGCTGGCCATCACGTCCAGGGCCTCCTCTTTTGCATTGATTTTTGTTTGTGAGAGTACTAGCGCTGCTGCTCTCCTGCAGATCGAAGAGCAAGAACAAGATTCAGAGAAAGACTTTCAGTTAAGTGTTGAACTGAAAACAACATAAATCAACATGAATCATCTGTCCACAAGTTGCCACCGGACGCATCAAGCAGGAATTAAAATCATCACACATGCATGTAGCCGTGTACCACAATACCTGGTAACTAAACAACCATGAAGAATAGGGACTGAACAACCACAATGCTCTAGCTTGCTCTGTTTTCAGTTGATCGCTCAGTGAACCCAACCTCTCTCTGAAAGCAAAAAAGCAGTAGTACACAAGACAAATTCAGTCAGGAAGAACTAAGAAATCAATTCTAATGATTTTCTGAAAGTCCTAAAAAGAGTTGCACAACCATACTAGTTGCACATGGACTGCAGATAGTTGGTCGGGGTAGCTACAAACTGAATCGTCGATTTGCGGCTACATCAAGACTTCAGCGGTGGATGAGACGTTGTATATACGGCTGCACACAGATGTATGACAAGTTTCATAATATGCAAGTCATACTCGTACAATTAAGCATGTATAGTTGCACAAGCAGGTCTTATAAATTTCAGAAATCATAGTTAGATGATATTTTTCATCAAGTTGATCTATTTTTACTAGTCATATTTTTTTGGCATGCTCAGTAGTTGTAGTCACACACATAATCATTTTCAGTTGGATATGATTATTGGAAAGTTGTACAACAAGGTGACTATGCCACGGAGGTGCACACTTTTATCGACATAGAAGCTCACGCACGACTGTGAGAATTGCACATGCGCGGCAGCATAATCGCACACATACGATAACGAAGCTTCACACTCTTTTCAGCGTAGTAGCTCAAATCCGGCTCTGGAGTTGTAACACCCCGGATGTAACTTTCCTAATTTGTACTCCAACTCTTGCCGTTTCCGGCGTTAAGTTATTTTATTTTCTCGAGTTCGGGTTTTTGTCTCTGTGTGTTGTTGTCTTTGTCATGCATCTCTTATCATGTCATCATGTGCATTGCATTTGCATACGTGTTCATCTCATGCATTCGAGCATTTTCCCCGTTGTCCGTTTTGCATTCCGGCGCTTCGTTCTCCTCCGGTGGTCATTTCTACCTTTCTTTCGTGTGTGGGGATTAAACATTTCCGGATTGGACCGAGACTTGCCAAGCGGCCTTGGTTTACTACCGGTAGACCGCCTGTCAAGTTTCGTATCATTTGGACTTCGTTTGATACTCCAACGGTTAACCGAGGGACCAAAAAGGCCTCGTGTGTGTTGCAGCCCAACACCCTTCCAATTTGGCCCAAAACCCACCTAAACCCGCTCCATCTTCTAGAGCGTTCGATCACGATCGCGTGGCCGAAAACCGCACCTCATTTGGACTCTCCTAGCTCCCTCTACCTATAAAACTAGATCCCTTCCCCGAAATCCGGATCCCCCCTCGTCCAAACCCTAGATCCAACCCCTCGCGCCGCCGGACGAAAACTGCCGGGCCGGACATGTCCGGACGCTCCGCCGCCGCCGCCCCGGGCCAATAGGCGCCCGCCACGTGGCGCCGCCCCACCGCCCCCGCCGCCGGCCCGGGCAGCCCTCGTTGGGCCCCCGCGGCCCACTCCCTCCGCCGCCGCGCCCTTCTCCTCTCCTCCCCGCGCTCCGGCCGCCGAGCCGCCATCGCCAGCCCGCCGCAGCTCCTCGCCGGCCCCGCCGCCTCCGGCCGCCGCACCGGCCTCGACCGCGCCGCCCCGCCGCCGCCACCTCGTCGCGCGCCGCCGCCCGGCCCGGATCCGGCGAGATCCGGCCGGCCCTCGCTTCCCCGACTTCTCCGGCGACCCCGAGCACTATTCCGGCGAAGATCCGGCGAACTCCTCGATCCGCGTGCAAACCCTAGATCGGAGGTTGAAAATCTGCTAAGTCCCTGATATTTTCCGTTTCAAGTGCTTCTGTTCGTAGCTCCGTAACTTTGCATTCGTAGCTCCGATTCATGCATATAGCATATCAAAATGTTCATCTCAGAGAGTACATCATTTCATTCCATTGCATTATTTTCATTTGAGTTCATCTTGATGCCCGAAATGCTGTTAGAAGAGGGCTACTTGAGATAATTGTCAGATCTGCTACTCCATTTAGGTTTTTGTCATTTTTGCCATGATTAATGTGTGCATGATATGCCCTGATGCTCTACATATGTTTTTTTAGGGGTTTTGTCATATTTCCAGAGGTGCAACCCATGTATTTTTGTGATGTGTGAGGTGACTAGTGCAAGCTTGCATGCCTGCAGGTCGACTCTAGAGGATTTCAGGGACTTAGTAATTCCACTAAGTCCTTGAGCTGTTTATCTCATGATGCCATATGTTCATGTTGTTTCCTAGTGATCCGTGCCTCTTTTGAGGATGATCAGTAAGGATGTTTTGTTAATCTTGTAGTGCTCTATCCATCCATGTCTTTGTTTGAAATTATGGAGTGCCCTAGCTTGAGTCAATCGAGCTCTACTTTTCCTACTTTGTGAATCTGGGCAGATTGTCAACTTGTTTGCAATTTTGCCGATGATGTTG